>NC_040242.1:327500-535000 GCF_001444195.1 Xiphophorus couchianus | reverse complement strand
CTGTTAAAATAATCATTTATTTATTTGTTTCAAATGGGTTTTTAAAAACAAAGAAAACAAACAGGACAAAAGGAAACATGTAGAAACATAACGAAGAACAAAATAATCAGTTTACCGCTACTTTCCATATGTCACTTACCGACTAATTATCATAAATTTCAGTATGAATGTTTGGACATGGTGTTCCTCAGGGGTGAGTGTTTGGTCCCAAATTATTGATTTCATTCATTAATGACATAAATAAGTAAATCATCAACAATCCTGGATGCTATTAACTCAGAATCCTTTAAAATAAATTTCTGTTTATTTCATTCATTTATAGTTTAAAATGAACTTGTTGACATAAACAAAATAAGTTTTGAATGAAAAAAAAAAATCGCTCCTCTTCTCTCAAAAATGTGAATCCAAAGCATCAATCAATCAATCAATCGATCAATCAATCGATCAATCAATCATCCGTTTTTCAACCTACTTTTCAGATTTAAAACATGAAAGACACGTCCACTGTCTCCATTGTGGAGTAGAAATTATATTAATATATTTTACTGTTTGATGAGTCAAAAACCAACCAAAAAAAAAACTCAAAAAATGAAATAGTTTTTCAAATCGTCATTTCTACACGACGAAGCACATTTTCCTTTATATGTATTATTATTATTATTATTATTATTATTATTATTATTATTATTATTATTATTATTATTATATATTAGTAGTAGATAATGAGGTAAATTGCTGCTACAGTCCATCGCCGAACCGAGGCACCAGTTGCGCGTAACGGGGCTGAACGCCGGAGTGGCCCCTGGCCCCCGGCCCCCTGGCCCCCGGCCCCCGGCCCCTGGCCCCCGGCCCCCGGCCCCTGGCCCCCGGCCCCCGGCCCCTGGCCCCCGGCCCCTGGCCCCTGGCCCCTCTTCTTCCAGGGGGCTGAAAGCGCCGCAGCAGATGCGCGCTGATCTCCGGACAGGAGCCAGTCCATCTGGCGCCTGACGAGGCAGGGAAAGGCCCGAAAGCCCGCTCGGTAGTTCAGCCCAGAGGCGAGAATTTCGATCAGCCTGGAGGTTTTCTGGACGGACCGACAGGGAGCCATGGGGGGCGGCGGGCTGGTGGAGGGGCCCGTCATCTTTAAGGGCCAACAGGAAGTAAGAATAACTTCACGGTTGGGATTTGGACGCGTGTGTGACCTGATATCTAATTTCTCATTAATATTTCTAAGAATCCAGGCTGTCTAATGTTATCCTTTTTAATTATTTAAGTTATTATTGTTATTGATGTACTTTATGGCGCGAATCTCTCAATAAAAATAAAAAAAGAAAAGAAAATCAGGCTTTGGTTGCGTATTTATCAGAAAGTCTTTTTTAACCAACGTTACCTTGTTAAAACAGAAAACAACATCATGTTATTGTTTATTAATAAATGTAGGTAGTTTAATAAACGGGACGTTTCTCATTTCACGAGCATCTGCATAAATCGTCACAATAAGCTGAAGTTCCGTGAAATCATGACGTTTGGAAACATCCCCGATTTCTCAGCATTTTTGACACAATTTGGTTTTAAAAAACAGAAAAATCACAATAATGGAAACTCCAGGTAGTTTGAGTCTCTCTGAAAGCTTCCGCTCAGACATATTTAGTTTTTTTCCAGTAACTCTGTTCAAAATGTTTAACTAGTTTTCTTTAAGTTTGACTCCTGTGAACTTTGACCTGATCAACCACACATGTCTTCAATAAACGTTTTCAGCAACTATTTCACGTTGTTTGGGCGGAAGTGGGCGGTTTTTTCTGTCTGTTGAACGGAAGTGATGAAGCTCATCTCAGTAGAGACTATTTCTAATTGTTTTATTTCATTTAAAGGCCACCTGTATAAAACACTACAAGGCCTCGGAAAAGCAGAGAAAACACCAGGATATCATGATGATCAGACCAGATTGGTGTAAACGGTTTAATACGGAGCCACAACTTATCCATAATAGATCACTACATAGCCTGCAGTCATTTAATCCAGCCTGTTACTGCCGTGTAATCCGCTTTACAGGCGAGGCTTTAACGCAACTTTGTGTCAGGTTCTAACACTTGGATCAACTCAGGATACATTCAAAGGTTAGACGTTTAAAATGCCCTGGATGCTTTTAGAAACCTCAAAATGCTGCTTATAATAAAAAGTATATATATTTTTTAAAAACCCACCAAAACAAGCCATGTTTCAGTTTGCGAGCAGAAAGAGAAAGAAAGTGAAAACCAGTCCCAGTGTTGGCCTGGTTTCTGGGTCTGTTTGGGTTCTAATGAACCCGGTCAGACTCCGGCCGGCCTCATGGCCACCGGCGTCCGTTGAGTCGGTGCGTCTGCACCTTTCTGCGGCCAAAATAACGTCTGACACAATAAAAGCGCAACGCAACGCAAAACAAACGGCGCGCAGCCCGTTGGCCCTCCGTCAGCAACCCCCCCCCAAAAAAAGTAATTAAGAAAAACTGTGTCTGACCTACATAAAGGTTAATATGCTAATATGGATCTGCTAATTGTGGGGATTTACTGTGTCGTGTTGGCGGAGGGGAGGAGGCGCGTCACCGCCTCGGCTCAGCCTGCAAGATCTGCAGCAAATTCATTTCTTTTCACGGGGCAGAAGAGGCAGGAAACAGGCGCTGCGTCCAGGGGCGTCTCCAGGAAGTTGGGTCAGGGTGGCCAGAAAGGAAACACTGAACTCTGAAGGTCTGCAGACAAAATAGTAAAATAATAATAATAATAATAAAAAACAGATCAAACCAATTTTTAAAATCCCTAGAAAAAAAACTGTAATCAGGTCATTTAAAATTTTACATGTTAGTTTTTTAGCTTCTGCTAAATTTTGAAAGACTTTCCCTCTGATTGCTTCCTAATAAATATACATTTAAATGAACAAAAGATCTTTTTTGAGGAAAAATGTAGCTAGAATAAAAAACAAAGAACATTACAAAATTGACTTGACTTAGAAATGAGTTAAGTTTAAAAAAATGAACAATTTAATGAATGTGATAGTGTAAAAGCGTAAATAAATAAGTTAAGAAAACCTTCTTTAAAAAGAGAAACTACAAATGTACTAATTTGTAGTTTAATATAATAGCTAAAGACAGTTAAGTCAATGTAATTACAGTTGTAGCAAAGACTTTTATTAAGTTGAGCTCTTCAGTTAAAGTTGATACAAATTAATTGAGTTAAAGCAACAAGTGAAATTGAGTCAGAAAATATGTTTTTACAGCTCTCATCTGCGATCAGTCCACCTATGGGATACTAACTAACTAACTAACTAACTAACTAACTAACTAACTAACTAACTAGTTAAAAGTCCAGTTTTTCTTATTTTAGGCTTCAAATTCATACAAAAATAACACAAACTCTCCCTACAATGGAAAGAAATGTACCAAATAATAAATTAATGCTTATTACATATTCAGAAATAATAACATACTTATACTTAGCCAGACTGTTTCTAAGGAAAAACGAGGCACTTATACATGAAATAAATACTAAACTAAGAACAAAAAGTATTGAAACTCACATTTTGCTCTTTTATGCGCAAAATGAGCAAACATTTAGTGCTGCCCCCTGTTGGTGGCGCCATTGCTCATGTTAAATCTGCGTTATTGTTCATTTCTGTCCCTAATTTCGCTTAATATCACATAATATATGAATAATCACGTGACCTGGGGGTCCCCCCGCCCCCATCTCCTCTTTACAACCATCAGTCAGGACTTTTCGTTTTCCCTCCAGAAAACACGCCTCCTTTGGTTACCTGCAACAATCGAGTATCATTGCCGATCTGTGTTGCCCAATTAGCGCGTTTAATTGTTGCCGTAATTACTCGGGAAGTCAACTGAGAGGTTGAATCCAGGTCAAACACGTGTCATCTGCTGCGAATAAACAGAAGAAAAGGCCAATCTGCTCCCAACGGACATGGCGACGATAATCATAAACAAGCTTTCAGAGTTTAAGAAAAGGAGCCGAGTGACGTCCTTTCTTCCTGCGTGACGTTGATTTATTAAAATGATAATTTGGAGAAAGCAGCACCATCGTGATCGACTGCTAATGAGTTCGCTGGTGGGTTTAGTTGCTTCCAAGCCATCAATTAATGGTCTTCTGCGCTGAATGATTAACAGTACTTTTAATAAACGATTACAAGCATCAGCCGTGCAGGAGCGAAGCTGTAAAATTGATTTGGAAAACTAAACTCCAGCAGCTGTTGGATTAGTGTGAGCCTGCTGCGGGGGCGCGCGTCCGTGCGCGCCGGTCGAACTTCATTAACTTCTCTTTTCAAGAGTTTCTGAAGTGCTGCTGAAGATCACACGAAAGCCAAAAGTCTTTCGACTATTTCCCGTGCAGATGGGAGGAAAAGAGCAACACTAAGATTTTCATCACCTCTGATGATCCTGTTGAGTTTTTTTTTTCCTCCAAAGTGAAATTCTTCAGACAAGATGTAAAAATCTGCTCCGTGTCTGTTTACTTGGACTGAGCTTTCTCTCCCATTGTGTCGGTGGGATTTCAGATCCATTCGGATAATTACTCCCATTAAAAAGCAGAATAATGGTGATATCCGTGCGCGTTATTGCTTCAGAAGTGGCTCCAGGCTTTACTCTGAATGGAGGCTTCAATGCCAAGAGTTAAATGGATCTTTGAGGGTTGAATTAATTTTTAGGACGTTGGGAGGTTTTTAACTGAAACCTGGCATCTGTAGGATGTATAAATCCAACACTGCTTCACAAAACAATCCAATCAGACGAGCTTCCTTTAATCTGGGTGTAATATTGTGCTTCAGTCGATTTTTGTGCCAAGATATGTTAGTTCTGGCACAATTCTACCTATTCTAGCAGCTCAGTGATCGCTTTGCTTTAAAGGTGCATTAAGGACCATTTTAGCAAATGTGTAATCAGTGTAGAATAATTTAATCTACACTACAGGTTTGGTAATTGTTGTCTTTTTCTTCTTGGCTCAATCTAAGGAGGGATCTTAATGCCAAAAAACTTATATTTTGTGTTCTTTTTCTGGCAGTGAGCTTTAGAGAACCTCATTGCGAAGTGATCCATCTAAGAGCTTTACATTTTAATGCAGTGCAGATTTCTTGGAACGAACACAGAAACCTAATGAAGGCTTAAGAAAGCTGAAAAAGTGAACAAAAAGATTTGATTTGCATCATGTGCTACTCAGTGTTCAGTTCACTGCTCCACTGTAAAGTCAGATTTTAGAAAACACTGGAATCTGATCCCGAACAAAAGAATTGGATCATCTTGTTAACAGATTTTTAGCATAAAAAAATTCTGTTGTTGGTGTTTGGACTTTTGCATGATGTGCAAGATTTATTTAAACATACATATGTTGGGAAAAACTGCAAGAAAATGTGAATTATGAGCATAAATGTTATTAGTTATATTTATTATGTGATTCTTCCACCTTGGTGTTGATCTTGATAAGCTACTTTTTTATTTATGTGCTTTAAACTTTGACTCCACATGGACTACATTACATTCAATATTACATAACGATATTTGTGCCTAATGTAGTGATTGGTGTTTGTAAATGTAGATTTTAGCTTTTCCAATCATGAGTTTATGTAAAATTTCCATGTGTGGAAATAATTTGTGCAGCTTTCTGATTATTGGATGTGATCGGTCAAATATTCAGAACCTCGTCCATTTTTTCCAGTTGTGGACGTCCAGTTTGTTTGACCTTCCTTCCAAAAAAATCAACAGAAAAATGTGAATATTCCTTTATTTTGTCACAAATTTGAAGCTGTAAATCCTAAACCAATCAGTGCTGTTTTATTGGAAATAAATAAAAAAGAAAAGTTGTTGGGGGGAAAAGTTAACAGATATCTTTATTTCTTTATTTTTAAATTGTTGAGGGTTTATGCCGCCCCCAAGCAGATGTCGCCCTGGGCAGTGACCAACATCACCCTCATTAAAACTGCAACAACTTTCCTGTGGATTCCAGCTTTTTCAAGCAAACCTTTCTTCTTGTTTCTCTAGTCTTATTTTTTTTTTTGCACATTTGCCTTTTGAAAATGACTGGACTTTAAAGAATAAACTCTAATTTGTGTTGTTTGTAGTAAAAATTCAAACTATAATAAATTACTTCTGTTTTCAGTATTTATAAATGCAGCCTTGAAAGTTCTGATAAACTCATTAAAATGTCTGTAATATGAGAAAGAATAATAAACTGCTTTGTATTTTAATTTATCCAAATGCCTGCCTCTGTTTTTGTTGCATTTTCCATGATAACCTCGTTAACGCTACAAGAGAAATGCTGCTTTCTTATTATTTTGAAGAATTGAGTTTTTTATACTGTAACCAGGGAAGTTGGTTTGTGCTTAAATAGCAACCTTCCTGTTAGCCACTCATTTTACCTTCTTGTTTTGATATAAAATGTGTTTACTATATAAAACTATGTTTGATGAGCGCATAAAGATTGTTTTACTGTTCTTGTTTCTTTTTTTGTAGTTTCTTCAGTTTTATTCTCGCTTGTTCTTCTCGTCCCTGCCAGCAGAGGGCGCCACTTGGGCCGTGCTGCCCGAGGGGAGATTAACACTCTGGTCTCTGTGAAAACACACACACACACACACACACACAAGCGTCTTCTCCCACGTTCAGAGCCAGTAAGTGTACACATGGTGGGTTTGGTGTGTGGGGGTGATGCAGGTTCAATGACTTTGATCGTGTAATTCCTGCGTAATCTCTGTAATCTCTTAAAGCAGAGCTGTTTGAATATATGTTGTATGGGTGCAGAATGAGCAAGAAACGATGTGTGTAGTGTACATTGAATAACGAGACGAGACAGAGGCCGAGACTTCTGCAAAAAGGAAATCTTTAAGCATAAAACGATCCGGCCACCCGCTCTTTCTGCTTGTTGATTTTTTTTTACTCCAGTCCAGACAGAAAAATACCGGCTGAAGGTTTTCTTTTTCTTTACTTTTGTTACTGTGGTTCTGTGAGGAGTGGCAGGGCGCAGACAGAGTCAAACCTCCTTGCTACGAGCTCTGTTGTTTCATCTGTTGAGAGAATGTCCCCAGGAAGTGGACGGACGTTTCAGAACCACAGACAGAAATATGAAATGTTAACAAGGCGCCAAACTCTGACCATTCCTGTTGTTGTATGGTGGAAATGTAACTTAAACTGTATGTGTATAAAGTGAGATTTTAGGTCTTGTATGTGGAATTACTTCATAATAAAATATAATTTTTAAAGCCTACTTTAAATGTTGTGTGAGATAAATGTACAGAGTTCACAATTATCACCAAAAGTTTGTCTGAAATTAAGATTTTTTTCATATGAATCATTCAGCAAATAAAATGCATCTTGAAAACTGAAACTACTTATTAAAAAGAAGGAAAACTAATTTATTTAGTCATAAATCGGGTGTTTTAAATAATTTTGGGCTCTGAAAAATGCAGATATTACTTGAAATTGTTATTTTTTTTCTCTTTTTGACCACAGATCTGAACGAGTTTCATTGGGATTTTATGCAGTAGACAGCAAACAGTAGAGCTCAACGTAAAATGAAACATTATTTACAGTATTTTATCCATATCTACATGTTCAGATAGTCAGTGTGTAGAAGAAAGCTATGAGTAAAGCATGGTGGAGGCAGCATCATGCTGTGGGAATCTTCAGCAGAAACAGGGATCCTGGTCAGAGTTGATGGGAAGATGGATGTTATGGTATAATGAATTGATTTTGATTAAAAATTAAAGTATATTCATGTGCCAGAACGGTCCAGTCAAAGTTCAGGTCTAACTCCAAATGATTGGAGCAAAACTAAAAAAAAAGTGTTTTCTCAAATTATACCAATTCAATATCATTAAGATGGAGTCATTGGGCAAAAAAGATATGGACAAATAAATTAGTAATATTGATAGAGACCAAAATGTGTGTAGCTGTAAATACAGCATCATTTGTTTTAACTTTTTTTTTGTGTGTGTGTTTGGTGGTTTGCAAATCCTCTCAACACTCAAAAATGTTGGAAACCATGTATTATTTTCAAGTATGCCTTTTGTTTTGGTTTATGACATAAAAATCTAGTATAATGTACAAAAATATGGTTGTATCATGAAAAACATTTGTTTTATTCTAACAGTTATAAAGTAAACCTACTTAATGTTGGGGGTTTTGCAAAGTGGCGATAAAACATTTATTAAATTTAGCTTAGATAAAGTTTTAAATTGAGAAAACAAAATCCAATTGAAATGTATGAAAGCTCAGAAAAAATGAGGTTTTAAAATCACAAGTTGCTACATTTATATTGCAAAACACAAGAAAAAACAGAATAAAAGTTATAAAAACGACTGAAAGCATAAAAAGATGTTTGGTGCAACAACTGAACAAAGAAGAAGAACAAATCAGCAATCAAATATCTAATCAAAAAGGTGCAGGTCTGTAAGAATAAAAGAGTTTATTACAGGATTTATTAATACAGTTTTAAAAACAAACCTCATGCTGTGACATCATAGCAGGGCCGTGCAGAGACCTTTGAAGGGGCAGGGGCTCAAAGTTAAAAAAGGGCACATTGCACAAGATCTTAAAACGCCGAACAACAACAACAACATAGCAACAACCCATATTAATCAAGAATCTAATGCAGGGCTCTCAAACTCCAGTCCTGGAGGGCCGCAGTCCTGCAACTTCTAGATGAGCCTCTGCTGCACCTGAACAGAATAATGAGGTCATTAAGGCTCTGAAGAACCGATCCACACAAGCAGGAGGTCATTAAGCCATTTCATTCCAGTGTTTTGTACCTGTGGCTCATCTAAAACCTGCAGGACTGCGGCCCTCGAGGACTGGAGTTTGAGACCCCTGATCTAACTGGATCCTACTGGATCGTCGCCATCATGCAGGAAATGCAAAGCAAATCTAGTCTCTATTTTCCCCAACAGGTAAAAAGTTTCTGTTTCTGCTGCTGACAGTCCTGGAGGGCTGAGCTGATCTGAGACCGTAGCTGTTAAACAGACCAGAGGAGAGAAGGTCGCTCCCTCCTCTAGGGGCCTCCAGACACTCAGGGGCCTCCAGACATTCAGGGGCCTCCAGACACTCAGGGGCCTCCAGACACTCAGGGGCTTCCAGACACTCAGGGGCCTCCAGACACTCAGGGGCCTCCAGACACTCAGGGGCTTCCAGACACTCAGGGGCCTCCAGACACTCAGGGGCCTCCAGACATTCAGGGGCCTCCAGACATTCAAGGGCCTCCAGACACTCAGGGGCCTCCAGACACTCAGGGGCCTCCAGACACTCAGGGGCCTCCAGACACTCAGGGGCTTCCAGACACTCAGGGGCCTCCAGACATTCAGGGGCCTCCAGACATTCAAGGGCCTCCAGACACTCAGGGGCCTCCAGACACTCAGGGGCCTCCAGACATTCAGGGGCCTCCAGACACTCAGGGGCCTCCAGACACTCAGGGGCCTCCAGACACTCAGGGGCTTCCAGACACTCAGGGGCCTCCAGACACTCAGGGGCCTCCAGACACTCAGGGGCCTCCAGACATTCAAGGGCCTCCAGACACTCAGGGGCCTCCAGACACTCAGCGGCCTCCAGACATTCAAGGGCCTCCAGACATTCAGGGGCCTCCAGACACTCAGGGGCCTCCAGACACTCAGGGGCCTCCAGACATTCAGGGGCCTCCAGACACTCAGGGGCCTCCAGACACTCAGGGGCCTCCAGACATTCAGGGGCCTCCAGACACTCAGGGGCCTCCAGACATTCAGGGGCCTCCAGACACTCAGGGGCCTCCAGACACTCAGGGGCCTCCAGACACTCAGGGGCTTCCAGACACTCAGGGGCCTCCAGACACTCAGGGGCCTCCAGACACTCAGGGGCCTCCAGACATTCAAGGGCCTCCAGACACTCAGGGGCCTCCAGACACTCAGCGGCCTCCAGACATTCAAGGGCCTCCAGACATTCAGGGGCCTCCAGACACTCAGGGGCCTCCAGACACTCAGGGGCCTCCAGACACTCAGGGGCCTCCAGACATTCAAGGGCCTCCAGACACTCAGGGGCCTCCAGACACTCAGGGGCTTCCAGACACTCAGGGGCCTCCAGACATTCAGGGGCCTCCAGACATTCAAGGGCCTCCAGACACTCAGGGGCCTCCAGACACTCAGGGGCCTCCAGACATTCAGGGGCCTCCAGACACTCAGGGGCCTCCAGACACTCAGGGGCCTCCAGACACTCAGGGGCCTCCAGACACTCAGGGGCTTCCAGACACTCAGGGGCCTCCAGACACTCAGGGGCCTCCAGACACTCAGGGGCCTCCAGACACTCAGGGGCCTCCAGACATTCAAGGACCTCCAGACACTCAGGGGCCTCCAGACATTCAAGGGCCTCCAGACACTCAGGGGCCTCCAGACATTCAAGGGCCTCCAGACACTCAGGGGCCCCTAGAAATGGTCTAATTGTACCACAGACCATAGATCTAAACCTGTAGCATCATTTATAGAGAATAACAATGTTATTACATTTTATTTAATGCATCAGCTGAGAAAAATAAATAGTACATTTAGGATTTAACTAGGACGTTTACTTTGTAAAAGTTTAAAGAATCATCTTGATAGTTTGATTGTTGTGTTGCCATGGCTACAATATGTTGTAATCTTTGTGTTTGAATTGTGTTTGTTCACAAATACATCACAGCCAATAACCAATAATCAGTGATTGATTTTAAACCTGGTCTCCCTCTCAGATTCACCTGATCGACATTTAAACATGTTAGTGATGCTGAGGTTCTTAGTAGGACGGGGGGTTCTGGCTAAGGCCCCATATTACCTTGGGCCGGCCCTGGAGGAACAGCTGCTGAGATGCACATCTCTGGAATCTACCTGGAATCCACCTGGAATCTACCTGGAATCTACCTGGAATCCACCTGGAATCTACCTGGAATCCAACTGGAATCTACCTGGAATCCACCTGGAATCCACCTGGGATCTACCTGGAATCTACCTGGAATCTACCTGGAATCCAACTGGAATCTACCTGGAATCCACCTGGAATCCACCTGGGATCTACCTGGAATCTACCTGGAATCCACCTGGAATCCACCTGGAATCTACCTGGAATCCACCTGGAATCCACCTGGAATCTACCTGGAATCCACCTGGAATCTACCTGGAATCCAACTGGAATCCACCTGGAATCCACCTGGAATCTACCTGGAATCTACCTGGAATCCCCCGGTGGCCCCTGTCAGTCCCCCGATGCTTTGGAGACATTTTGGTTCCTTTCATTGTGGCATGTTTGGCTTTTTGCTGCGGTTCTGATTATTGCTACAATATTTTCTCTGATGTTTATTTCATGAACTCTAATTGGGCCGAATCTTCCTTTAACACTTGAGGTTCTGCAGTAACTTCTGTTTACAGCCCAGAACCTCCAGCGGCTTTAACCTCCTGGTAGAAACGTTAAGGAGAAGCAGAGAACAGAGAGCAGGTGGTACCGGATGGTACCGGGTGGTACCGGGTGGTACCAGGTGGTACCGGGTAGTACCAGGTGGTACCAGGTGGTACCGGGGCTTTGAGCTGCGTTGCGACTCGCGGTGACAGTCTCAGTGTCTTATATCAGGATGTCTGATATAAAGACAGATATTCTTTCTATCTGTCGGTGGTTCCGACCCAGACTGCCTGTAGTGAACCGGGCTTTTAGCAGAATGATGAAGTTAAAGTCAGAAGTTTCTCTGCAGCATTTCTGAGTTTAGTGGTGAGGCGGGTTTTGTCCCACTATTGCAGGACGATTATAAAAATATAAATAGAAACAGTTTTTCTAACATCAGACCTACGTTTTTATTCACAAACCAGTTAATGAAAATATTCTTGCCCATAATTAGATGGTTAGAGGAACAGAACCTCCTCCTCCTCCTCCTCCTCCTCCTCCTCCTCACCATGGAGTCTGAACAACATGGAGGCTCTGAGTCATTATCAGACTGAGGGCAGCCAGACTAGTTTATTTTTACTAAATTATTATATTTAGCTAAATATTATTGCTGAGGGGCACAAACAGGCTTTCTGACATACAGATAAAAAATAAAAACAAAAATAATAATAAAAAAACCCTCAAAAAGGGCACTAGGGGCATCAAGAATAAAAGGGACAGGGGCCCCTTTCGCCCCCCTCACCTTTTATAACTGAAATGTGATGAAATCTAAAGCCGAGCTGATTCTGCTGTTCAATCCAAACGTTCTTCACCTTAAGATCACAAACTGAAAGTCGGCCATTTTGATTCAGCATTTCTTGTCAGCACTGAATCCATTATTTTTAAATAATCGGTTACAGAAAGTTATTCAGATCTCACTGGAGTCTTAAAGCCTCTCCAGACTTTTAACTGACTTTTGTTTCTCATGTTTTCCACTTTATTTAGCCTGATTTTCTGCATTTTGAGATCCTACTTCGTGTTGTCAGACAAGTTCTATTTAACTGATTCAGGTCTGGGTGGAGCTTGTGAAAGTGATCCAAAAGATTCACAGTTCATTTATGAAGGAGGGAGATTATATTTCACACATGGCCTGGTTGCCTTTCGATAGCTTTTATCTTTTTAGAAATGTTGGAAAATCAATTACAAATGTAATATTTGTCTGATATAAAGCTGATTGATGATTTGAAACATTTAAAGGAACCTTTTCTGGGGACTTTAGGGAACCAAACAAAACACATTGATCCGTTTAGCGTGTGAAAACTATACAGCAAATTTGTTTGTTTCAGTGGCTAGTCACACAATTAGCCTGTTTAGCTTAGCGTAGCTAGCGCAGTTATGCTAAATTTATTCAAGTGATCAACATAAAATGAAAACTAGTGAACCATTATAGATTACATATCGCAAACAACTGTTTATTTAGCCCCTTTCCTCCTTTATGTAAAGTTTTTTGTGTGCAGTAGTCTGAGGATTTTTCTTATTACAAATAAATATCTGATACATCAACCTGCCAACATGGACATGAGCCACTTGGCTATAATCTCATATATTTGCATGTAAATGTTAATATTTAATGTCCCATTTAAAATAATTAACTTAAAACAATCAACACAAGTCAATAAATAAATTACATGTTGAACACGTTGAGCTGTGAAAACCAGCTTTGGGCGGGTTGGTAAAATTTCACAACATGGCGAGTTTTTAGAAAATGTTCAGAGGAAATTTCTTTTAATTTACTCCTCATTGTGTGGCAGAAAAGCACAAAACTTTTAATAAAATGCTGACACCATGAGGCATTATCAATGATTAGTCACTGGTTAATCAAGTGTCACTCTGTACTATAAAACAGAAATCTCATCATGATTTAAAACGAGTGTCACAAAAATCACAAATCTTGTTGTATTCAAAGAGTCAAGTCCATTGCAGTCCCAATAATGGGATTTAGTTCTGGTCAGAATATTATATGCACAACCAAAAATGTTGTGAACTGTATTAAATGCAGTGAGGAGCCTGTGACGTCACGCTCCTCCGGACTCCGCCATGACGGACATGAAACAACCAATGCCTCTTTAAGAGCTGTGACCTAACATGGCTTTTATTTAGTTGGTTTTGTTTTAAAGTGCTCACAGGGTGCTGCACTGTCTGCTGCACAAACAGACAAGGGTAGAAACCAAACGTGTCATTTTATTTTGTAACTTTTAACGAGGAAAGATGGCAGCTGTTAGTCATCATTAGTGAGCCCTGGTATAATTACGGATTAGCAGCAAACACTTTTTACCGGGTAAGAAGATGAACGTTTAAATGCTTTATAAGTAATTATGATTACAGTCGAAAGATATGAAACATTGTATTATGGAGAAGGTACGCGTCTAACCGTTGGTAACCATGGAGACAGTGCCCCACTGTCATGTAGCCTAGCATGTATGGAAATAACTGGCTAGCTAGCACCTCGTCTTCTGTACGTTTTTAAAGCTACTCCAGCTTAAGGGCAAATTCTGTTTATGACGTAGTGATATAAATTATGTGGTGTGAATTCAGGCAAAGTTAGTAATTTGATTAACACACCAGGAGGGAGGAGGTACGGGTCGGTTTCTAAGCTAGCTGCTTCCAACTTCTGTAAATACCTCCGTCTGTGATCCCCAACCAGGTGTGTTAAGTTCACAGACAAATTAGCTCGATGCTAACAAGTAGAAGCCATGAATAAACTGGCAAAAACAACTTTGGAAAACAAATTAATTCGCTCTGTTCAATACGCTCACTTCTGACATCCATCATGGCGCCTCGAATGATTCAGTGACGTAGTTGCAAAAGGTCAATAGGACAAATAGATATACATATAAATATATACATGAGTTTCGCTAGAGATTGAAATTTGTTTTTTTCTTCTTTTTTTTTGCTGAGCTGGTTTTACATTGTCGTTCAGGCTGGAAACTGTAAATCAGACATGGCAACCTGCCCCTTCACTGAAACAACTAGGACTTTAAATGCCTCTGCATCACTTGGTTACATGCAGGAGAAATGATCTGGATCCTGTGTGCATTTCTGGTTGAAACATTCTCAGAGCTCTACAGTTTACATATTAGTTTACTTGTTCAATCTCAGACTCTCAGCACTGAAGATGATATTACAAAAAAAGAAATAAACAAAGATCAAAACTTTGTCTTTCTTCCTGACAGGCCACCATTAGCCGTATTGATTTCCAGCACTTTCACACTCTCAGCCCCGCCATGTTCTCCGTTTGGCCCCGTAATGCTTTTGTTTATCCTCCGATGTGAGTCGGGGAGGATCTGAAAGGCAGATGAAACGGAGCCCAACCCGAACGGAGAGCAACGGGAGGCGCTTGTGAAACTTGTCGACAGAGTTGGTCAATTATAAGCGACTCCTCCGGCTTTGAGCCGCCGCGCTCCTAATTCCTGCGCTGCAGAGGAAACCTGTTTACTGTGGAACAGCGTGCGAGGATGTCAACCACAGCTTTACGCGCAAGGCACCCGAGATCACAGATCCGCTGCTTTATGGCAAGACAAACACCCACATTACATTACACACCCTCACACCCACAACACACACAGACACACACAGACACACCCCAGCGACATCAGGGGAGGGGCTAGTTCTGCTCCCGTATAATTACCAGGGAAGTCTCCTGATGTGGAACCTTTGCTGTTCTCACAATGAACCTATTTACTGTTGGAAACCATCAAACACCTCCTGTACACACACCTGCACACGCCAGCACACACACACGGAGGTTTAAATACACCAACAGAGAAACGTATACACACACGCAAACCATTTCAAACGAATGCAGAGAAATAAACAGAGACGAGCGCACACAACCCCTTCACACCTCTGGGAATTTTACTATTCCGTACTTCTCTGCTTCTCTCATCCCTCTCTCTCTCTTTCACACACACACTCTCTCTCTCTCTTCGTTTTTTCGTCTCTTCCTGTGCTCCTTTGTCTCCCTGATTATGCAGTCGATCCCAGGGTGCTCCACTCACCGAGATCATCCACCTGTCAATCTGAGGCACACATACACACTTTTTTTTTTGCACACACCATTCCACCAGCAATATTGATACAGAGGAAATATTAATGACTTCACTCACCTGCAATATGCTGCTGTGTCTTGCACTTCCAACACCAGGCCATGCAATTCGTCAAGACGCACTTCTCGAAACTTCCACTCAAATGAAAACAAAAGAGAGAAACGTGGTGAAATAACACTGCATGCTTTGTCCCTGAACACACACACACACAGAAATGTCAGAAGGTGTCATATCAAGTGGTGAAAAATGCAAGATGGCGTGTAATTTTAGCACATCTTTAACACTTGTCACTCATTTTTTTGTGCACTTTGACAAGTCTTTTACACAGTTGTTCTCACAATTGTATCACATCAGACGTTGTTTTGTTTGTGCTGAGGAGAAAACAGAACAAATGGTGAAAACCAGAGAAAATGAAGGTGATTAGAGACGAGTTTTACAAATTCATAAGCCATCTTGGTCTTTGCGTTGAAGTGAAAATCGTATCATCCAAAGTAGACTTAAAGAAAAGACTTGTTGCAGCATCTGCTCTATTTTTTTTCCAATAGTTTTGGAGTGAATTTGAGCAACTAATAATGAAAACAAAACAGTAGATGTAGGATTTAGGTTACTGCTGGATAAGGCGGGTTGGGGATGGATTCAGAACTACAAATGTTTCCTGCAAGTTCAAAATAAAGAATATTTTCTTTCCACTTACCTCAAGTACAGCTGCTTCAGTTTGTTGTTGTAATCCCAACATTGAGTCATTCTCCTTATCATGAAGCTTTTATGTGCTTACTTACACAAAGTGGACAAAGATACGGGGCGGATAAAGATGTGGTTTCGGGGAGAGACCGAAATGGAAACCACAGAAGACTGGAGATTAAAAGCTAAAATATTTTTAAAACATCTTTGTGACTAAAAAGTTACCAAAAAGTCTCCAAAACGGGCAAAAATGAATTTAAAGAATGGCCTGAATATGTAAAAATAACCATTATTTAGCACAAGAAAAAGAACAAAAATGCAATTCTATGCTGACGACACATTTCTACATTATAAAGCTAAAAATGGCACAGGTGTTATTATTCTGAAATTTTATGTAAATCCAGTTTAGTTGGTTTCTTTTAATAATTATGTAGATATTGTCTGAAGTTTAGCTTTAGGATGAATTTTTTTAAATATCTGGATAAAATGTTGGCTTACTAAAGAGCAAGAGAAACAAAACCTTTTTCCTCATGCAACTGCCTCCAGTGGGATTTAGTTCTGATTCCCACATTCCCACAGCTCTGCATTGCATTACAAAGACTCTTCATCCAGTCTCATTTTTAGAACTGTTTAAGGTAAAGAAATCAATAACTTATGTAACATCTTATCTTTGGTAACTTCAGTCTAAACTGTATAGAATATTTTCTTTTTACATGAGCTGCCTAACAGGTACCCTAAAAAAGAAGCAACTAATGCATCATATTTGGGATTAACAGTGTAATGTTTCTGCATCATGCATGATATAATTTCATCTGATCATTGTTGTGTTTTTATACTATAAACGTTCAGATAGTACTGATTTTATAAAGATAAAACCAGTGTAAGCCAAAATCTATAAGAGATGTACAAGCAGCTCCAGATTAAATCCGCAGAAATTTTGATTATAGCAACTACACTGAGAGATTAAGATTAAATATTGGTGGATATGATTGGGAGGGTTGAAGTGGAAACACAAATGGAGGCAACAGAAGGCTTAGATTTCTCATCTTAAAATTTTTTGAAGTGCTTTTCTATTAGGATTAAGTCTTGATTCCCATGATGCTTCAGCCCTACATAAAACACTTTATCCACTGATTCTTTTAAAGTCTGAGTCATTACACAAAAGTCTTAAATATTTGGATAGTCTTTCACAGTTGAACCCTAATAAAAGTATACTTTATATTGATAAACACTAGGCCTGTCACAATAATCAATAAATCAATTAATATGATAAATTGAAACAAACTCAATAATTTCCACTGGCATGATTAATTGTTTATCTCTTTTTTACTCTCTTTCTATCAAAAACTGGAAGATAAAAGTCTTTAGTTTGGTGCTTTAGTCTCAAGTAGCCAGTTTTTTGAAGAGCAATTTTGTTTACAAAGACTTCAGAATTAATTTTATTTATTTATTTGGGGTATTTAAAATGTCTTCCAGTTCCAGTGTTAAATGTTCAGTAGAATTTAAAGTTTACTGATGTTTGATGTTACAATTCAAGGTTGCGCCCGGTGGGTGGGGCGCTGGGCGGCCATTCATCCAGCAACCTGTCACGTTTTTGTGTCAAAAAATGTTTAAAGTTCACAGGAAATTTGAAAATATCACTTGACAATTATGTATTATTGAAAGATTGGAAGATTAACACCTGAACACCAACTATAAAGTCTTGAAAAATCCAAACACTTTAAAAAGACTTAAATAAGTAACGCTTAGCCTGGTGGGGGCACAAGTAAAGCCTGGTGGCCCGCCAGGCTTACACCGTGTTCCAAATTATTATGCAAATAGAATATAAGTGTCATAAAGAAATATTTTTGTTGTGTTATTAAATTTATAGATGCTATTGTGCGTCAGGGCTCTTTGAATCACTATAATTAATTTCAGAAAGCTGGTTGATTAGTTTGTCTGCTGAGCTCAATTAAAGGAAATCTACTTAAGAAGGATGTTCCACATTATTAAACAGGCCACAGGTTTCAAGCAATATGGGAAAGAGAAAGAATCTCTGCTGATGAAAATCATCAGATAGTGTAGTGAAGTAGGACAAGGTATGAAAACATTAGATATTAATGAAAACTGAAGCGTTATTATCGTTCTGTGAAGAGATTTGTGGCTGATTCTGAACAAAGATGGTTTTACAGATAAAAGCAGAATCAGGAAAGTTTCTGTTAGACAAATTCATGGGATTCAGAGAGCAGCTGTTAAAATGTCCTTAAAGCAGCAAACAGTTATTAGAAGCTGCTGGAGCCTCAAGGTGGAGGATCCTCCAGAGGCTTGTGGTGCAGGAACCTACTATTGGGCCCCTAACCAGAGCTCACAAGCAGAACCGGTCCCAGTGGGCCCAGCCGGACATGAAGATTCATTTTCAAACAGACTTGTTCACTGACGACTGCTGGGCAACCCTGGATGGTCCAGATGGACGCAGTAATGGATCGGTGGTGGACGGCCACCACGTCCCAACACAACTGTGACTTCAGCAAGGAGGTGGTGGAGTCATGCTGTGGGCCGAAATCCTGGGGAGAGAATCATTGGTCGGCCCCTTCAGAGACCCTGAAGGTGTGAAAATGACCTCAGAAAAGTATCTGGACTTTCTGACTGATCATTTTCTGTCATGGTTCTAAAAGAAGAGCCGAACCTTCAGTAGCAAAATCATCTTCATCATGACAATGAATGCTGCAAGGAAAACCACTGTGTCCCTGGCTGCTATGGGCATAAAGGGGAGAAACTCATGGTGTGGTCACCATCCTCCTCTGACCTCTGACCTCTACCCTACTGAGAACCTTTGGAGTTTCCTCCAGCAGAAGATCTGAATCCAGTTCATATCAACCAGCAGCTCTGGAAGGTTTTCTGACATCCTGCAGAGAAATTCAGCAGAAACTTTCCACAAACTCACAAGTTCAATGGATCCAGAATTGTGCTGTGATACCAGAGAAGGTCCAAAGTTAACATGGAACTGGATCTGTTAAGATGGTTCTGATTTTAGTACATGTGAACACTTAATGCTGCACATTCAAAGAATGGCTGTTTGCAGTTCTTTATAATCCATAAAATGTTTAGAAAATCTGCTGTGCATAATAATTTGGAACATTTTGAGTTTTTTTATGTTTGAAAGAAATACTGTTCTGATGGGAGCTTTGTTCAGTAAAATTTGATTTATACTGTAATAGTTCATGACTTGAAAATAATACTGACCATCCTTTGCATTGACTATTTAGGAAAATCTGAGAAAATATCACCTGCATAATAATTTGGAACATGATGTATAACATACTGAGGGAAACGATGCAATTATATTACTTAAAAATGGCCTCAAAACAACATTATCATTTATCGTAATAACTGCTGAAACAATTTATTGACCAGAAAAATTTGTTATTGTGACATAAATTCAGTGTGTTCAGATACTTTGTGAAGTCTTTGCAGTAACTTTTTTCTCAAAACAGCTAAATATTCATCCTAAAACCAGTTTGTTTCCCATCCTTTTTAAAAATCAAATGTAAACGTTTTTTCTGTCTCGTTAAAGCCCGGCGTACTGCAGACAGACGGACGGACTCTCAGTCAGACGTATATCACCTTGTGTCCGCAGCTCATTTCGTTTCCATAACGCTCTCTGAGATCCCGGGCCACAGCCTCCTGCGCTCTGATTGTGGAGGTTTCCATGGCAACAGAGTGGTCTTGTGGCCCTGGATGTACGCAGAAGCACACACACACACACACACACACATTTTTACTCTCCCTCCGTCTCCTCATGCATACATATTCGGAGCTACAGGTGCCCCCAAAAGTATCATCCTTCCCGCCTTTGATTGACACACTCGAGGGGTTGTGGATCACAATTAGTGATGCGGCTAATTTCCCACAATGCCCTGCAGCCACTGGGCACCCATTGCGCCCGCAAGCAGGCTCATCAATATTCATGAGAATATGTGATGAATATGTAAATGGCAACAAAAGGAGCCGGTAACCAGGTGAACGAGCAGCTCAGCAGTCTGAGGCCGAGGCATGAAACAGGAAATCCACGACTGACAGAAAACGGCATCTTAGCTCAAAATAACAATTTAATTACAAAATAGTCTGGCACCGAGAATTTGACCAAGTTCTAGACTAATGTCTTTCACATAATAAAGTTGTAAAGCATTGTCATATGTCATCGAACACTTTTATTTAATCTTTTAATCAAGATTCTTGCATATTAATCTAAATTTCTATTTTAATTCAGCTTCACACTGCTTTGCAACATCAGAGTAAAATATAAGCTTTAAGACATGAGACTGAATGAAGCTGCTATATTGTTCATCATGTTTAAAATATTTAGAGAAAATACATTTGAAAGAAAAACTTGCTGGAGTGTAAATGTATAATTTTTAATCAACCTTACACTTCAGCCAAAAATGATCGGTCATTTATTTATGTTTCAAGAAAGGAAGCAGAAACTCTAGGTAAATAATTTTTGTGCGATTCTTTTGGTTTGAAAACATTTTACTTTATGACTAGATAGTGAAAGCACAGCACTATAGTTAAATAATCTAAAAAAGACCTGAAAAGTCCCAGTGTGGACTCATAACAATCTTCTCTATGTTTGCCTCAGCTTAATGTCCTGCTATGATTTATTTAAATACATTTTAGGTTTCCTGGTAGGATTTTTCTTGGCATTTGAACATTTGCATCTTTTGGATGATGCAATAGTTTTAAACGATTTTGGAAAGGTCTAAATAACATAATAAACATAAAGTATGGTTGAAAACACAATTTCTCTTGAAAAGGAAACTTCCCACCTGGCCAAAGTCTTCCAAAACTTTGTGGAAGAATATTATGTCGTAGTCTAATGAAACCGAACTTAAACTTTCTTTTGGGCCAAAATTGTAATGGCACATTACCAAAACAGAACATTATAAAAGGAAAATGGTGGCAGGGTTTTTTTTTTCTTTTCAGACACTTTTTGTCAGATTTCTGTCATGTGAATAGTTCCAAATATGAGTCAGTTTTGCCCCCAAAATCTTAGCACTTTTCTGAAGATAAGAATGATTTCCCCCCAGCACGACAGCGAGTCCAAGCAAGTATTAACATCGACAAAAATATGAGTTTATGAGAGTAATTTTGATGTTTGGCAATGACCTAAGTAGAGTTCAAAACTAATTCTTACAGAAAACCTGTGGAGTCACCTGAAGAGGACTTTAGTTAAGAAATGTTCTCACAATAATTTTGAAGAACTTTTGCAAAATCACATGGATAAATATTGTCAAGGTGTGCAATCGTGCTGAAATTGAGTCAGTCAGTCTATCTATCTATCTATCTATCTATCTATCTATCTATCTATCTTGAGGCTAGCTACGGAGCGCGCTAGCTAGCGGGCTAGCTAGTTGCAGAGCGTGCTAGCCGGCTAGCTAGCTAGCTGCATACTACCATGAACTATCATGGCACACAGCCACACGTTTAAAGTCTAAAGGTTTCTCTTTTAAATGCTGCTCACGGTTAGAGGTTAAAAAATTGACAAGGTTATTTTCAAAGCCTCTTCCTTTCTGCTGAACTTGTAGTCAGCATACAGTCGGCTCACACTGACAGAAAGGAAGAGCCAGGATCTCACTATGTTCTACACGTTCTACATTATAGTTCCACCGGTGATGAAGATGCACACTAATAATCAGTTTTTAACAGATTTTTCACTGTTATTTATTTATTGTGTCACTGTGATCCACAACACTGTGGATCAAATATATTCCACAATTAGACCTGGGAATATGAAACAAAACAAAATTTTAAATTCCCTAGAGATCATTGGCATTGTAAAGAAATCAAACTGTAACTGAGCTGACAAGGTTGGCTTCTACAAATGTAATATTTATACATATTTGGCCTCAGATTCCTGTCTTTGTTAAACAGTCCTTTAATTGTTGTGGGTTAAGGTCACAGATATTTATGGCTATAGATATTCTACTCTCTATGCACCATCCTGTCTTATTATTACACAGTTTTTTTCAGTGTTTTGAGCAGTTCAAACAAATAAACACACATACACATGTGTAAAGTAGCACCAGGGGCTTCTCCTCTGCAGATCGAGGAGAAAAACCAAAGCAGACAGATCAGAGCGAGGATATAATGAAACCTGAGTTCTGAGGAAAAGACATTTCTCTCTTTCCTTCCTCACTTTCCTCTCCTTTTCTCATCTGTAACCACCTAGCCCCCTCTGGTGTGTGGAGCTCTGAGAGGCGACTCAAGGTGTTGGCACAAGGTTCGAGCACAGAAAGCAGGAGTCTGTGGTTCTGAAGCCTGGAGACGAGGCTCACGTTGAGACAGAACTCCGGAGCAGAGTTCAGCTCAACCAGAAGGTTTATTACTGGATGTGTGTGTGTGTGTGTAGGTGTTATTGAGAAGCATGGCTCTCCCTTGAGAGATCCTCCATTAATTGTGAAGTGAAGGAGCCTGAGGGCGACACCAGGGACCTCCATTAAACACAGACAGGCAACTGACAACCTCTGTCTCTCCTCCTCTCTCTCCCCACTTTCTTTTCCTCTCACCCTCATCCCCTCCCTCATTTATCCTCTAAAATTCAAATTCACATTCAAATTTAAACAAGGGCTCATTGCCATGAAAGGAGCAGCACTAATGTCGGCAAAGCAATAACAACGCACAAAAGAAAGTAGTTTTGTTGATTCTGGGAAGTCGCAAACAAAGAATGCATCACCTAAATGTAGCCTGCATGCATAAAAGATTCGTTTTCTGCAATTTTTACTTGGTAATTATCCTTGTTAAACAGCTTTTGTTGTGCAGGGATCTTATTCTCTCGTTGTCTGATTCCATCACTGGAGGTCGATTCGGGTTTTTAATTTCCTGCGCCACACACACACACACACACACACAACACCGTACACTATTAACACCCCAGATGCTCTAATTATACTTTTCAAAACTGATCTTTTTACAGACTTTTCATTTCTACACCTGGTCATTTCTACAGTTGAGCTGCAGCAAGCGGAGGTAAACTTTGTTTCCACAGAAGAAAGTTAAAACTTGTTAATGTGGTGTGTTCTATCCTTGGAGCCTGCCCATATTATGGGTGCTTCATGTAGCTGAGCTGCAGGTCCCTTATGAACTTATTTCCAGAGCAGGGTAATTATTACAGGTACAGCGCCTGAGGATGAGTACTTGATTCCCAGCAGGATCTGTCTGGACTCCAGAACAAATCCACATAGAAAGCTTCATAACTTCTGCCAGTCAGCACTGAGAACTCCTTCACCAGAGGAAGATCTGCTTTCTTGTCAGCTTGTGAATTTCCACCAAGTACAGTCACTAAAATATAAACACAAATACCGAGAATAATTCTTAAGCATCCTGGTTGCGCTCTCTCTTTCAATTCTTCCCTTTAAAGTGTGTGTGCCGTCCCACTGTGTGTGTGTTTTCCAGCAGTAAGAACCCATTTCCACTAGAGGGAGCACCAGTAGTGTGGAAAAGGTTCCCCAAATGTCAGCTCTCACTCCATCCATGACTTTGACTCCTTCTTGCATGCAGTACAGTAAGAACACACACTGCTGTAGGCAAATACCAATGAACCTAATGCTCACCTTAACTTCCATTATCAATGAACTGGCCGAGGAAATCACGGACGTGCGTTATACACACACGCACACACACATTCATATACACATACGCTACAGCAGATGTTAAGGATTAGTGTGTGTGTGTGGGTGTGTGCGTGCGTAGCCTCAGGCACTGTTCAACAATGCATTATTCCTGAGTGCGCTGGTTAAGAGGGGCACTCCGTTTCCATGGAAACCAGCCCAGCTCTGATGTAAACATGGGGGGTAGTTGATCGTCAGACCCCATGGAGGGGACAACTTGCCCCCCAGATTACAAACAACAGAGTATGAAAACTCCCTGTTGGGTCAATGAGAAGTTGAACTCTGTGGCGATGCGTCGAATCCAACCGCTTGTTTGAGACGTTACATCCTGTAAATAACATCCCGTTTTCCCTAATCTTCAATCCAATCTGCAAAACCCCCCAAACAAAGCCATCTACCTCCTCGTTCCTATCTTGACTTAAATCCGCTTTGCCCCGATGTACAGATGGGTGCCAACTTGTGGCAGCCTGCAGAGAGCGCGGGGGATTTCTGGAGAGATTAGTATAATCACTGGGATCCCGTGAGGCTAAACACAGGTCAGCCACAAGCAAAGAATCTAAGCTGAGAGAGGAATAGGTCCTGATGGCCGAGGGCAACATTGGAGGCAACGTTGCAGGGTAAATATGATGGAAAGTGTGTTTCTCATTATGCTTCTGCTCCTTTGAGTCCACTGCTCGGCAGTAACCACGCTGAATCTTTTCCGATTTTCAGCTACCTGAAGAGAGCCAAGTTTAGAGCTGCTATTCCATAAAGCTGCTAAAATCTGACACCACTGCAAAAAAATAAAATGTAATATAATTGTCTCAATTACTTCATCTTGTTTAAAACTAAGAATTGCTGCAACAGGTGAATCAAGAACATGGACTATGGATTAGAACGTTAAAACAAATCAAACATTCCCAAACTTTGCTCTTATTTCCCCCCATTTTTATGTGTAATTATTTGTCAACTTCAAAGTATACTTGGTATCTTATTTATCCAATAATGTGCTAACTTACATCTACTGTGGAGCTGCACATTTTTATTTAAACAGTTTTAGATTTCCCTACTTTAAATGTAAATAAATGAGGCTAGAAAACAAGTTAGTATGAGATATTATATTCAGCTTGAACAGAAATGCTGTGGTTGTACAGAATGAAGATATTTAGTCATAACTTTTAAATTAAATGCAGAACAAAAAGCTAATTGTATTTTTGTCAAACAGAAAAGCAACAGCAAACATTGCAGCTAAAACAGTAAAACACTGATTATCAATCATAACAACATCTTCCACAACTACTTGGATTTTGTCATCGTTTATGAAAACAAAAAACAAAACACCTACTAAAATAACAAAAGTCTAACAGCTGATATTCAGTGGTTAATTAGTTGGGCTATCTGCTCCAGTTGTCACCTGCCAACAGATATTAGACAGAATAGACAAAATTTGCAAAAAGTGATTAAATCAGAAATCAAATGCATTCCTCTTGAAGTAACTTTGAAATAATGACGGTTTTCCATGGCGTGTATTTAGCTTTCATAAACTTGTCCTGTGTAAACATTTGCAAGGTTTGCTTTTTCCTTGGTCTGGCACTGCAAAACGCTACAAATCTGCAAAACGCTACAAAACCTAGTGAGGTTTGGACAGGAACTTGAAACTTAACAGGTTCATAAAAAGTAAATATTCTGTCCTACTGGTGTTTTTTTATTTTATTTTGGACAAAATAAGTTGAGAAATGGTGCTTATATTTTCTTATTAGACAAACCGAGGAGTGTAAAGTAAAAGCATCCAAGCCCGGCTGGCCCAGCATGTCACGTCCAGCTCTTCGTCGGGGCAGAGCCATTATTGTCTGGAGCCCACACAAGCAAAAAAGTAAGGGTGACGGGGGTTATAATGCTCTTGAGTGTGTTTACGGTGTGTGTGGATCCTAAACTCGCCTTCTCTCCATTGGAATGGGTTGTGTAAGTGTGTGTGTGTGTGTGTGTATGACAGCTCAGATGAGGACTGGCTGCAGGCAGATGCTTTGCTCGAGGCCACATTCAGTTCCGTCGCGCTGCATTAGTCCCCAACCAACCTGTCACCCCTAGCAAGAGAGTGATAGCACGCTGCGCACACACACACACTCACGCACCTAAAAACATTTACACACATTCATCGACTGCTTCCTGTGTGCTCAGGAGTGCACTGACATACGCAGAAACAAACAGGTTTTATTTAGCGCTGATCACACTCTGGTGTCCTGCAGCAACGTCTCGTCTGCAGAAGCTTAATTAGAGGAAAACATTTAATCACAGCGGCTATAAGTGACGAGAGAGGAAGTCTGTGCGTATTTATATGTGTGCGCCGTCCGTCAGTGCTGATATGCTAGTGAGGGCGACTAACCGGAGTTGAGTGGAGTCTTTTGTAGCGCAGGCGAGGCCCTCAGGCACAGCCCCAGACCTAGAACCCCACCACCACCACCCACATATCCTCATATCACACACACAGATCCACACACACATACACAACATGCATCTGCCCTCGGCCGTCCTGCTCTAGATGTGATGTGACAACTACAGCGGGGCAGACTTTCCCACCGTCACCCTGTGTTTCAAGTCACACGCACACACACGCGCCCACGCACACCATCTTACTTATAAGGCTGGGATTTTGTTGAGGGGTGTCATAATGAGGCTGGGTTTGGTGGGACAGATGTTGGGATTCGGAGGGCATCGGCTGAGACATGGAAGTGATGGTTCATTAGTATGAGAATCTCTCCCTCCCTCTCTCTTCCAAGCCTGTCCGCTTCATTGTGTTTTTCTGTCTCTATCACTGCCTTTTTTTCCTCCTCCCTCTCTGTGGTATGATTTCCTCTGCCCGGAGCCACTGACAGAGGCAATTCATTCCCACTCTGTTGCAACGGTGCATCTCTGATTAACTTTTAATGACTTCACTATGGCAGCCAGAGTAACACACATTCAGGGAAATGTTGGCTGGAGATGCAGGCTGCTGATTAGAAGTATCAACCAAGAAGCTGGTGCTTTGAATGAACTGGACTGTGATTAACACAATACATCACACCAATCATGAGTCTTAGAGAGTCACAGCCTGGAAATCTCCATTTTGATGACCCAGTAGATGGTAGACCCATGTTTAGAAACAATACCTTGAAGTATTCTTGGCATTTATTCACACCATGAAAGTCCTGGATCAAAAGCTAACTTTATGTTTTTCCGCTGGTGAGTTTGCGTTCACATTGTACTTTGTGCAAGTCAATTATACCTTGTAAACTAACACATGTAGGTGATGATTATTGCTCCCATTAGACTGAAATGATGGGACAGGGACTGAGCACAGACCCAGATAGAAAACTAATGTGGAGGTGCTGCAGCTCTGTGTTCACATTTGTGCATTTGTGTTGGACCCGTTCACTTTTTTATTTTCTTGCAAAACATGCTGAACATGACCGCATTCTTGTGTATATTTTCAGTTGGGTTATTTGTGCATAAGGCCAAGTATCGGCCAGGTCTCTCCGTGGCTCATTCAGGGTTTCCCCCAGGACCTCATAAGCCTGGCGGGCCACCAGGCTTCACTTGTGCTCCCACCAGGATAAAAATTGTTTAATATTACAGATTTTTTTTTATACACCAGTAACTCTGTAACCACTGCTGATCTTTACTGGTCTACACGCTAATAACTTCAGCAAATAAAGTGATGAGTCACAGATAAACGAGGGTTAGGGTAGGGTTTATACCGCTGAACTAGTGTATTTGGAGATATTTCTGGCCTACTTCTCTTTACAGCACTGCTTAACTACAGAGCTTGGGCATTTTGCACATTTTATCCATTTCCATTTGGGTTTATCGTGCTTCTAAAAACATCTGCGGCATTAAAAAAAAAACCCCAACCTTTTTTTTTAGCAAGAAGTTGATGGTTTTTGGTGTCTGGAAAATTAGCCGCTTTAAAAACCTTCCTATTGCATCATCACAAATCAGCAGGCACTGCCCCTCACGTAGCAACCCCAGAGAAGCTCAGCTCGTTACCTAGCAACCCCAGAGAAGCTCAGCTCGTTACCTAGCAACCCAAGCAAAACAGAACTTCAGTTTTAACTTACTTAGAAAGAATTGCAGAATGTGAGATAAAGGTCTTTGGGGTTTTTTGTTTGTTTTTTTTGCAGTTTCTCTTCACGCTGTACAATCTGACCTTGGGACGAATTAGCTAAGATGTTTTAAGAAGTGATGGATTTCAAACAGTTTGAAAACTGCCTTTAAAATGCCAAGGAGCCTTTAAAAAGCAGCTGTTGCTCTTCTGAGGCCACAGCTGATGTCTCTCAAATCTGGCACTGAGTAAATAAAGACTCAATACAGACATAGCGGTTCCTTAAAAGAGGCGTTCGTGCTTGGCTGATCAAATGGAATTGATTAGCAGCTCCTGTCTGCTACTTTCCCTCACCAATGGAAGCAGAAAAAGTGAACTTTAATTAACTGAGCTGAATGAGTCGATGCTTGTTTAAATGTCCGAATTACTCAACATCTCACCTTTGGTGTTAAAGCTTTAGTTGAACTGTGTCTATTAGCAACATCCCCGTTTGTGTTGCTGTTTCACTACTTATAACAATTTGGACATCCTGAATGGTTGTGATATAAATAAACAACTCTGGATGGGACAATAAATGTGTTTTCAGACATTTTTCAGCCATAGGAAACACACAAGAGATGTCTTTAAAAAAGAAACAAGAGCCGCATAAAAGTGAGAAAGGAAACAGAAAGCATAAAGAGTTGGGGGGTGAAAAATCAGTCAGCGGGAACACATAGCACAGCTGCAGCACCACAAAACCCGACAAGTGCCTTAGCACATTAACAGATGGATGCTGGAAATTCACCACTTGTGGTACCAAGAATGACTCACTTCCCACTTGCTGGCTTAGAGACGCTTTATTGACTTTTTAAAAACACGTACCTCTGAAGTGGTTTACATGTCATTTGTGGATTCTGGGGCAAAACACTCCAAGGTCTTTGGTGTGTGTGCCGGCCAATGTCTGGTTTTGGTTGAGGAGACGCAAGCTGTGAAGTGTGAATGTCTGGAGGTGAGAAAAACTAACTTGTTAAGTGTAACATCGTCTGAATTTACAGTGATGATCATTTCATTACGCCATCAATCAGGTCCTCATGAATTTAAGTTCCTGTATCTTTGAGGATATTCTAGAAAATATTCTGGCTCCCTACATTTTCTATTCTGTTTCAAATATTTTACATGCGTTATCTTTTCTGTTAAAGGAGATGTCTTATACGAAATTCACAATTTGAAATGTGAATTTCGCAAATGTGAAACCTTACATTTCGGTCTCAATTGCTTCTAAAAGCAATTGAAGTGCTAGAATAAACCACACAGCCACTTTCTGGCAATAAGTTACTGTTTTTTGGTATCTGGAAAATGAGCCGTTTCAAAAACCTCCCGATTGTTGAGTCACACTTTGTCGTCACATAGCTGGTTTTATCGCTGTACAATGACTGCTGGAAAAGACAAGTATTTTGTTGTTGACTTACTTCTCAGAAATAAGTTGCTTCACTCTTGTTGGTTGCGCAGGAGCATATAGTTCTGCTTTTCAAATATGTATGGTAGATATTAATGGACTGTTTTCAGAGATTGGTACCACACATACAAGTTTGGAAGTTTGAATGGAGGTTCAGCAATTTACGAGAAAGTTTAAAAGGAGGTTCAAATGTTTGGGAGAAAACTCAGAGGTTTGGATGGAAGTTTGGATGTTTAGTCATTAAGAAAGACGTCTGGAAGAAAACCAGGAGTTGAGGACGTTTAGGGTGTTTTCACCTGATAGTCCGGTGGACTCAGTTAGATTGGGGACCAAATTTGCAAGATTTGTTACATCTACAACTGGTGTGATTCGCTTTCACACTGCACTGTATCAAGCAATCCAAACCAGTTGAAAAACCTGTTCCCTCTTGTCACTTGTAGTTTCCCTGAACCAAGAAAACTGAAGGAAACGAAAGAAAATCCTCAGAAGAAGACATGAGTGCAACTTCCTCCTTTACAAAAGGTAAACAAAAATGGAGTAGCATCAGATTTTAGCGATTGTAGGATTCTTCTCTTATGTCTGGTAAAAGATCATGAGTCTACAGCAGATTAGTCTAGTCTAGTTCTAGACTAGCGTGTTTTGTTTTGGCTGTGCTGACTCAGAATATCCTGAACTATAATCCACATCTACTTTTGGAATAGTTTCCAGTCCGCTTGGCATACACACATGCATTCGAACCACGACAGAATTCATTTCAGCGAAACCAAGACCTAGGTTTGTAGGCGGACCAGAGTTTGCTTTTTTTGGTCCACATCAGAGTTTGATTGTCCATTCAGACACCACCAAACCAACCGGACTTTCAGACCAATTGACTGGAGTTCGATTAAAGTGAACTGAACAGGGTTGGTGTGATCCCAGACAGACGCTCTACATCAAGCTTAAACATTTATTCCATGAATGGTTGGAGAAACCCACAAAGATTTGACATGCAAACCCTGAAGACTGTTTACAGCATAATTCACAAAGACTCACAAAAATGCATTTATATCTTTTAATTTGTGTTCAACAAAAGGAATTTTAATCTTGAGCTGTTTGCCCAATGATATCAGATTAATATATGACAGATGCGCGATGTATTTGCTCTGGTCTGTGGAAAGCTTTTTTATTTCACGCATTCTCCTTCAGGCAAAACAGAAAACATGATCATGAGTGCCACATGAAAGAATAAAACAATCCAAATACAAGAATACTGCATTTATGTCAATGACATAAAATGCCTTTATGAAGTTTGGCATCTCTTCTTCTCTTTCCAGCATGAGTCTGCTGAACAGGCAGACAAGTGTTGTCAGCTTGTGGATGAGTTCAGCCATTTTGTTTTTTCTCCAGGCAAAACTCTCTCTTTCATGTTTCTGATCAGAAAGAAGGAAAACAGCTATGAATTAAACATGCTGGTGTAACACCTCAGTCAGATCCATACCTTACTGCAAGAACAGACTTGCATTTTTTTCTAAATATCGTCTGACTCTTTGAGGTGCTCGATCCTTTTTAATAACTCTGGTTTTATTTCCAACAACTCAACAACTCCCAAAACTATCAGGTTGTATAAATATAAGAAATTAGAGTCTCAACAAAAGTTCAGACATAGTCAGATTTATCTCTGGATCTGTTTCTTTGAGCAAATTACAATTTGATTTGGTGCAGTGTGGCGTTTTGTTTTGTCTTGGTAAATATTTTTTCTTTATATTCACAGTTATAAATTGTTATAAATAAAATTTTTTATACTTTTCAAATGGTTTGGTTGTAGTCTTTTATCAGACTCCTAGGGTCTGATAAAAGATAACAGTTTATTAGCTGGTTTTACTGCTATATGCACTGTACAATGGCTGCTGGAAAAGACAAATGTTTTCTCATGTATTGTAATAATAATTTAACAGAACTTATATTCTACATTTGTAAAATGAAATCCACACTTTAAAAAAAGAGCTGAAACAAAAAACAAAGTTTGCACTAATGTAGAGGAACTCTGAGCAGATGCATAACTTCATATCTAACAACTTGTTTTGTCCATAAACTGAGATCTGTCCATGTGTTTCTCGGTGTGCCTGAGTGCTATGCTGTGTTGCATCTCCCAGGTGGTGGAGATGGAAGGCGACATGGCGGGCCGCTCTCTGTCAGAGGAAGGCGGGTGTTAATATTTAACACTGGGAGGCTCTATTTAGAGCCCGCCGCCTCTTTTCCTCCCTGGTGGACAGCACAACGCCGCTGCCGACTGTTGCCGTTATGGAGGAAAGCTGTAGGAGGCAGCCGCACGTCACTAAGTTTTCCTGACAGAATCAGTTTGCAGATGAGCTTTAAAATGTGTTGCACTGTTTTCCGTGTCTGCTTGTTCTCCTGTGTGTGTGTCCTGACAATCTCTAATTTAAGAGTTTCTCCTCAGAGAAACTTACACAGTATCCCAGCATGCTTTGCACCTGACTTTACAGGCCAATAACTTTAGTCCAACAGTGCTCCCCAGAAAAACTGAAATTCTCAGATCGCTACCTCTGTGGAAAATGTTCCTACCACCACATAGCAGTGGTTTCTGTTTCATAATTTACATTACTAGTTACTAGGGCTGCTTATAAATGATTATTTTAGTAACTGAGTATTCTATCGACTATCCTGACGATTAATCTAGTAATCAAATAAAAATTTTCATAAAACTATCAGATATCAACCTCGGCCCAATTTTCCGTATTTGAGCATCCCAAACAATAACTTTTAGAAAATTAACTTGCAATGATAATAACTCACTTTTTAAGTTAACCTGGGCAAAAATTATTTAAAAATCTGAAATATGAATTATATTCAATTTAACAATAAAGAGGCAGGCTCACAAATGCACTTATAAAATAATTGCATTGCTATATTTTTCAGTGAGCTCCTACTACGCTCTCTTTGTTTTGAGGCAGTGATGTGGAGCTAATTAATGAATCCTGCACGTTTCTAATCTTTAATGCTTTCTCTGCCAAAATTAATTAGCTGATAAACAAAGCATAACAAATGTGTCTCTCTGTGTGTGTGTGTGTGTGTGTGTGTTCATAATCTGATAGGATCAATAGTGGTTTGGGAGTCTCAGTTGGCAGCTGCTGAGAGCAGGAAACAGGTGCAGACATAGTTCCTTGATGTTTAAGGTGACTGAAATGAGATGAAACCACTTGACCCCCAGAAGAACCAATTAATTACAGCAAATCTCCCAAAACAGTGAAACTAACGGCAAGTCAACCAGGAACGCCTGGATCCTGCAGCTCCAACGATAGCTTCAAAAATCTGCATGAGTTCAGAAAGAGATAAAAATATAAAGTTCAAATAAAACAGAGAATAAAAATTTGTAGCCTGGCAATTTGATGTATTTTCCACCAACATAGTAAATTAGAAACATCCTGTCCAGGAGCGACGCTGAAAAACTAGTTCATACATTTCTTACTTAAGGATGAACTGCTGTAACTCTTTACTAGTGGAAGTCCACATAATGTAGTTAAAACAGAGTTCTAATGAAAACTAAAGCAGGAGATCATATTTCTCCTAGTTTATCTTCCCTTTACTGGTGCTCTGCTAAGTCCAGCATTTAATCAAAACATCAGAGATCTGATTTGTTTCTCAAACTTCTTCAGGCTGAGGGTCATTTAACCCATGTAACAAACATTCAAAGACCACCTAGAACAAACTGAACGAACCAAACCATTTGAAAAACCTGTCCCCCTCCTCGCCTGTGGGGGCGCTGCAACAATAACAACTAAAGGAACCGACACAAAAACCTCTGAAGAAGACACTGAACGCAACTTCCTCTTTCACAAAATGTGAACAAAAATGGAGTGGTGCCAGATTTTAGCAGTTAGTATTTATCTTTTGTTTTAATTTCTTCCTTTAGAGTTACTCTAAAGCAGTGGTTCCCAACGTGTGGGGTTCCCTGATCCTTAGGGGGACCCAGAAGAAAATCTTTGGGAACCACTGGGGGACCCAGAAGAAAATCTTTGGGAACCACTGGGGGACCCAGAAGAAAATCTTTGGGAACCAATGGCCTAAAGCATTTTTGGGGGTTTTATTTACCCAGAATGCTTTAAAAAAGTACAAATTCCACTGACAAATTATTAAACTTTTTTCATTGTGATAAGTGGAAAACAAAAACTGCCAGTGGAAGTAGTACTTTTTAAAAATGCAATATTAAGGAATTACTAACTTAAAACAAAACCTCCTATGTCTTGTTGAAAATATACTTCTAAGTTAGATAGTTTTCAAGTGAACTAAATATCTGCACAAGAAAGTATGTTTTAAATTCAAACTTTCTGGAAGGCATAAAAGTTACGCTTTTACTTAAAGGTAATAAAAATCAATCTCTTAATTGTTTTTTTCTGCAAATGTGTGGTTTAACAAGGTCCTATATGTTGCTGAAAATTTATTTGTAAGTTAGTTTTGTCTTATTTTAAGTTCAGTAAAATATTTGGACCAGAAACTAGACAAAAATACTTGCTAAGATTTTGTGTTTTTACAGTGTAAAGTCAACAACTAGTGACTGTCTGCTGTTGCTTCATTCTCATCCAGGAGAAGATAGATAGATAAATAACCTTGTCAATTTTTTAACCTCTAACCGTGAGCAGCATTTAAAAGAGAAACCTTTAGACTTTAAACGTGTGGCTGTGTGCCATGATAGTTCATGGTAGTATGCAGCTAGCTAGCTAGCCGGCTAGCACGCTCTGCAACTAGCTAGCCCGCTAGCTAGCTAGCGCGCTCCGTAGCTAGCCTCAAGATAGATAGATAGATAGATAGATAGATAGATAGATAGAGACAAAGTTTTAAAGTAATCTTAATAATAAACTTGATGTTTGATGGCTTGGATCAATAGGAATGTATGCGATTGAAATGAAGTGGCTTTTTCTGTAAAGTACCTCGAGACAAATTGAATTGAACTAAATTGATGTTGTTCAATCACAGAAGAAGAAGAGAGCAAGGCAGTGTGTTGGAACCAGAGACAGGATTTGAACCGTTTCCCTCTCAGCGGGTTGTGGAGCAGCAGCTTGGATCTTAGACATGATGCGATCACAGCTAATTATGCAACTGCTGAAACCAGCTGTCCAAACTCAACACGGAGAAAAACCATCAGAGACCAGGAAGAACGACATCCTCAAACCTCCGGAACATCACAGACTCATTTCTTTACATAAATTTACATCACTATTCTGTTTTCTACTAAACTACTGAAGGAAAATTACATTGAATTGTTTTTACAATACATTCATCATAAAAATGTTTTTGATATGTTGCTTTATTACATTTTTAGATAAAGAAATTCTTAGAAATATCCTGTCCAGATTTTTATTCTAGACACATATTCTAGAATTCACATCTTGCACATTTTCATTTGGTTCTCTACTGCTTCTAAAAATAGAATCGGTGCTTAAAAAAACACCCAGCCAGTTTTTGGCAATAAGTTAAAGTTGTTGGTGTCTGGAAAATGAGCCGTTTCAAAAACTTCCTGAATATAACATCACACTGCCCGTCACCTAGCAACCCTAGTGAAGCCTTCCTGTTACCTAACCTTGTACAATGGCTACTGGAAAAGAGAAGTATTTTTCTTTTTGGTTGACTTACCATCCAGAAAACACTTAGTGCATTCTTGTTGTTTGTGCAGGAGGTGCTATTTCTGCTTTTCAAAGATGTACGATTATATAACTGTACATATATTTGTAGCCATATTCACATATGAGCGTAGCTAATGAATTGGGGAGCATGGCCTGCAGCAGTTTATTTGGATTTAAAGTGACAGAGCCCCAAAACAGCTCAGTCTTAAAGGAGCTCAAAATAGGCAGAACTGACCAGACTAAAATATCATCTAAGAATAGATACCTCAAATCAGGAGGTACTGTCCCCACCTAGCAAGCAAAGCCCAGCCCGTTACCTAGCAACCAAAGTTGAGCTCCAGCATTTTTGGTCAGCTGTTTATATCACTGTATGCATGATACAATGGCTGCTGGAAAAGACAAGTGCTGTGTTAGTGACTCACTGTCCAGAAACCACTTGCTGCATTCTTGTTGGCTGTGTAGGAGGCTCCACTCCTGCTTTTCAAAGATGAATGGTTGTATAATTGTGCATCTGTTTGGAGCTTATTTGAACTTAAAGTGACGGAGGCTTAAAACAGCTCATTCTCAAAGGAGCTCAAAATAGGAAGAACTAACTAAAATCTCATTATCTAGGAATGATTCTGTGCAAAAATGTTATGAACATGTTTGACCCATTCCAACCTGATCAAGGAAGCATAACAGGCCATCTTTAAATCTGAACAGCTTATAAATTTTTTAATGATGGGGAGAAAATTAAAAAGTATCAAATCCAGTTATATAAACGCTTGACTAGATTATTTTCACACCTTTATAGTCAGTAATTCTCTTCTTAAAGTCAGTGAAATTTAGTGACAGAGTTAATATATTTCAGCTTTAGAGGATATGTACTTAATAATTATAAAGTTGCATATATTAAAGAGTGAAATCTCTCTGTGTAAATTCAACAGGGCTGATGGGGCGGAGGATGATCTTTGAGGTGCATTGGTATCAGGTGGCCTTCTCCTCTGAAGTGCCAAGCTCAAATCTTGAATCCTGCCTTAATTGAGCGCCCCTCCCTCGGCCAGCACGGTTCTGGTGTTCCCCCTCTCTGGGCCCGGGGGGCCGGTGTGGCTGTCTGAGGGGGCCTGACCCCCAAAACCCTGCCTCGGGCACTGACTGCCACCAGCCTGAACCCTCCCTAACCCCCAACTATTGCACTCCCCTCTTCATCTTTCTGTCTCTGATGCTCTGCTTCTCTCGGCCCAATTGGCTCTGAGCTACAGACTTCTTTTGTCTGTCCTCATTAGGTTACAAACACACACACACACACACACACACACACACACACGGACTTTTACTCAGACTGCACATTTAATTTTCATAAACAAATTATCTTATTACAAATTTTTAAAAAAATATAAAAATTTGGTTTATAAAAAAAGAAATTTTAGTAAACAACTCCACATTAAGTTATTTGTGTTCATTATTACAATTTCCTCTAATGCTGTAAACTATTTAGGAACTTTTATTTGTTTAGTTTAGTTTTTTTTGTCAGTGTTAGATGTGATATTGTTCGTGGTAGGCCTTGTTTCCCTGAAGAAACTTGCTAAGCTAAGCTAAGCTAAGATGCTGTAAGCAGAGCTTCATATTTAACAGAAATACATTAAAAACTAAGAGCCCACTGCACTGAACCCCGTTGAAAACCTGCTGGTTTTTCCACCAAACATCGATTCCTGAACTCTTCCTGAGTTAAAACATTAGTTTTGTTGTTTCTAAATTAATATGAACTTGTTTTCTTTCCATCTTTTCCTTATTTTGACCATATCTCATTTACTGCAAAAATTTTGCTTGTAATTTCATAGACATGTAGTTCATAGAACAAAACAACAATGTTCACTTTACTCAAACATATATCGATAAAAAGTAAAATCAGAGAAACTGATCCTTTTAAGTGGTTTCTTAATATTCTCCAGAGCTGTATTTATTTGGTAATCAATTATGTTGATGATTTAAACTCTTAAGCTTTTTTAAATGCATAAAAGATCCAAATAAATAACAAAATTCCTTTTTAGACATGAAAATAAACATTTAATCAAATAAAATGCAACAACATGGTGTTCTTTTAGTGTATGCTTGATCATCTGCAGCTAAAATAAATATATATTTTTAACATCAACATGTGAAAAATTAATTTCTTTCTGCTTGACACGACATCAGTTCAGTGCAGGACTGATCTGTTGATTATTTTTGGATTAACTGAATAACAGTTGGAGATTCTTTTACAGAATTTGAACCGAGTGAAGCTAAAACATGTACTGTATATCTCTTGAGGAGTTCTGGGTAGAACATATGATTTTTGAAATCTTGAATGAAACACTGATATTTCTTCTACAGTTTTGACTTAATTTCAGAAAACGCCATATTTCAGAGTCCAGTTAACGGTTAATTGATTTAAATTAGTTGATGATTGTTTCGTTAATCAATTAATCAGGAGTAATCTGATTAATCCAATTAATCGTTTCGGCCTCAATGCACATATATAGGTATATATACTGTATATATGTGTGTGTGTGTTTACATGCAGGATCATCTTTCCCAGCCTGATGCACAGAGATGTCAGAAACCAGTCTCAATCAACCGGCTCCTTCAAACTTCTCTCCTCCATCCGGTGTCTGTCCGTCACTCTGACTGGCAGCTCAGAGGAGGGCTCTGACGGGCAGATGAGAGCAAGAAGCCAATCTCTGCCTCAGAGGCAACAGCGGCAGTCCTGTGTTCTCCTGCCCACATCCCACCGCCTCCCCCTGCCCTCCTCTCTGCGCCGCCTGCAGCCAATAAAACATGGACGTTTTCTCGTTCAGGAACTTTATTGTTTGCATGCGGCTGAGAGCCTGTTGTCACTCTGTTAATAGTTAAGAGAACTGACTAAAAGCAGGGGGTGTGTTTAAGGGAATCAATCGGACATTTGTGACGTTTCTGCGATTTGCTTCCATGAAGCTTTTTGGGGGTAGAAGGTCGTCGCCAAGACCACCATCATCCTCTTTTAATTGATCCATGCTCCACTCTGCAGGTCCTCCACGCTCCCCAGGATCACCTTCGGCCTCGTTTCATGAACCTACACCCCTCTCCCCGCTCTACCAAATATTGCTCCCCAGGACAACCTTGTTCTCCAGGCCCGCCTTGTTCTTAAGACCCGGCTCGTTCTCCAGGCTCCCTGTGGCCGCTTGGCTTTCCACCTGCCTTTGCTGGACTTCTCCAGTCTCCAGGCTCTTCATGCCCACAGCTAGAGTCTCTTTCATGTTGCCCCCCTGGCCGACAACATAGGGGTTGGCTTGCATGTGTGTGTAAGTGCAAAGCAAAGAAGAAGATAAAAAAAAATAAAAAATCACTCGTGCACTGCAGCTCTAAGATGAAGAAACCTCACTGGTGTGTATGGATGCAGCGTCTCGTTCACGAGCAGAGAAAAAAGGCGGACATGAAACGGACTGCGTGATGAGCGGCTGACAGCAGATCCACTGACACTCTGGGTTTGGTCCCGGTGGGCGGAGCCTCAAATGAGGATGGACACATGACAAGAGCCCCGCCCTCAAACCTCACCGCCCTGAAAATAATCACCTAAAATCAATACATTTTCAATTAAAACACAGGTTTAGGTGTCGATTTACAAGAAAAAATAAGAGCCACACTGTAAAATATTTCAAGGTGGTTTAACTTGAAAATGAAAGTCCACCTGACAAAATTTTTTTGGTTTTAACTCAGAAATTAAAGTTTATGAAGTCGATTTAACAACAAGAGACAAGTTGTTTAAACATTGTTTTTGAAGTTCATTAATCTTGAATTGTGAGTTTTAACTTAATGCTGCAATTTTAACCAAATAATTATTTCACAATAAAAAGGGAAAAAAAACTGCCCTCACCTGGTTAAAGAGACACATTCCTCTATTGTTTCACTCACAATATTAAGTTAAAATAAATATATATTTTACTTTAGAATGATTTAAATTCTTGTTTCAAATTGCAAGAACAAAATTTCTGATCTTATAATGAATTTGATTAAATTCAGCTCAAAACCATTTAGTGTGAACAGAACATTATCCTCAAGCTAATAAAACGCAAGAGTCCGATCAATGTAACGCACTTCCATCGCAGGATACAAAAACACGCCGCTAAGCATTCTGGGAAATAGTTCCCACTCCTGTCTTTTTCTTCTTTCAGTTGTTTAAGTGCAAACCTAAAAACTCTACATTATTCAACTCTTGTAAGTTTGACAAAATTAATAAAAAGTGAACACAACTTACTGCTGTGAGTTTATCTTTCACTAACTCACATATTTAGGTTCAAAACTTAAAACGGGATAAATTTATTTGACTTAAAGAGCAGAAGACAGTAGACACAGAGTGTTGCACTGAGAAGTAAGATGAAAACTATGATGAGATCTGCAGATACGCAGTTCCACCAGGTATTTGCTAATTACTGCTGCCGCTAGTCTGAAGGAGCTGAGTGGGGAAGATGCAATGGAGGAGGGAGAAAGTGATTATGCATCCCAAATGGTTGCCACGGGAAATTAAACGGTTTCTCAAAGAATAAAAAAACACTTTAGGTATGGTTATGATAAGGGAATAACATTATAATCTGACATAAACCTCAATAAAAGTCTTTTTTTTTTAGCTTTTCTTATCCAGTCATAAATCTAAAAACATTCTGTACATCTATAACATAAAATAATGTTTCTAATTTTTGTAGCCATTGTTAAAATACAGACATTTAATCAAGTAAGCCTGATAACATTTATAAATCTACTGCATATGATAACAGACAGGATCAATATTTGTTCAAAATGATTCTTCTAATAAATGTATAATCTAGATTACTTGTTTCAACCTCTGTTATTCTACATAATCTTAATATTTCAGTCACAGAGAAATAAATAAATGGCTAAAACATAGATATACATTTCATAAATGCCCTTAACTTTTACTTTGTAGAGCAAATTTGGGTTCACAACACAATCTAATCTGCACAAACAGTTTTAGTTTTTCTTTCTTCCTTAAGATTTTCTTCCCAAGCAGTCAGATATTTTATTTGTTGATTAGAAATGTATCCCAGGATATCTGTGGTTCTATTCCTGATTTGTTTAGGACAGAAAAGTCAGACTGGAAGGGACGGGTTCAAATTAAACTGGGTTATGAATATTCTCACAGGAATGAGCCTGTGTTTACATGACAATAATTCAGTTGGTAACTTTCATAGTTTCAGAAATGTAAACAAGTTAAGCTCTTGTCAAAATGAAGGATTGATGAGTGACATTTCTGAGGTGAAAAGCTAATTTTTTAGCTCATAATTTGGCCCACGTGGATCAACCCTGTAAACTAACGAGCTCAGACAAAAAAAACTGTAAAAACTTTGAAGAAGAGCGCTCCAGTGGAGGGATTTCCTATTGTAAATCTTCTGTAGCATACTTCAACAAAAACAAATAAAAAGAATTGGAAATGTTAAGTGATGAGATGGTAATTATCAACAGCGGATTACATGTCAGAAGGGTTGTTGGCCTCATTTCAGCCCTTCTGGGGGATCGCAGGTCTCGTTTCTACACCCACTAACATCCAGTTTGTGCCGGTAAATGAATAATTGTCAAAGTCAGAACAATTATGTGTCAGTTTTCCTCCTGGGTCTTTACGAAGCACACGTCAGCTCTTAAAAGGATCATTTTGATGCATTTATTACAGTTTTCTTTCTTCCACAGAACCATATAAATCCGCATACTTCCCCCTCAAGTGGTGCTACTTAAATGTCATTTCTGTCACCCAGATTTTGACAAACTTTAGACTGCTTATTAAACGCCGCATGTCACAGCCCGTCAGCTTTGATGCTGAGAGCAGCATTAGATGCTCTGTAATGATCAAATGCGGGTTTGATTTGAAATGAGACAACAATGAAGCGCCGTCTGAGGAGGATTGGCACGCCTTAGCTTGCAGTTGTAGCTGAGTGTTCGGCCTGTGGCTGGCAGGCTGCTGCTAGCGCTCCGTCAGGCAGATGAGAGCCGGGTTAATGTTGGGATTTGTTCCCTAAAGCTCTGACACAGAGGAAATACTGATCAGCCCCGCCGTCAGCCTCAAGACCCGCTAATCAGCCCTTCCACAACCACAGTCTGACTCACACACACATAGGAGGACTGAACAGTGCAACAAACTTCATTAAGGTAATTTATTTGTATGAATACTAATATATGTGTCTGGAACCTTTTTATTCTTTGGTTTTCTATTGAGCCTTTGCGCGTGATGCCACGCTCTTTGGACATCAAAATAACCAAAACCTGTCTAAAATCGGACATCTGTAACCTAAAATCGCTTTTATTTTGTTGATTTCACTATAAAAATGCTCACAAGGTGCACAAACAGACAAGGATAGAAACCAAACTTGTCATTTTATGTTATAACTTTAAATGAGGAAAGATGCGCCGTCAATCATAATGACCGTCAGCCCTGAGTGGAACCGCGGATTTGAGGCAAACACTTTTTACAAGGGAAGAAAATTAATGTTTATTTACTTTTTAAGTGTGAGTAAAAAGATATCACACATCAAATTATGGCGAAGGTACGCGTCTAACCGTTAGTAACCATGGAAACAATGCTCCACCGTCATGTCACCTAGAATTTACGGAAAAAACAGGTTAGTATCTCGTCTTCTGTACGTTTTAATGTTGCTCTGGTTTAAGGGGAAATGATGTTTAGGACATAGTGACATAAATCATGTGGTGTGAATTCAGACAAGGTCTGTAATTTGATCAACACGTCAGGAGGGAGGAGGTACAGGTCGGTTTCTAAGCTAGCTATGTCCAACTTTTGTAAATCCCGCCGTCTATGAGCCCCAACCAGGTGTGTCACATTCACAGACAAACTATCTCAACTCTAACAAGTAGAAACCTTATGTTTTGTGTTCATGTTTCAGAAAAGTGCTCACTTGTTAACTAACAAATCTACTTCAAAAATGTCCTTTAAAAAAAAATGTGAGTGAAAAAAATTGCATGACAGAAACACAAAATCTAACCAAGTATTTTAGTGTGGAAAACAAGATTTGACATCATCAGCACCCCATATTTTAGCTAAACCTGAGGTCGTACTTTCTTTTCTTAGAGATGCTAATCTGTGCATGTTTTCTGGTCTTCATTAGTAACACAGTTGGAAAAATTAAACATTATTATTGCTTTGTGCATGTAAAATCTACTTTTTATCCGAGTTTACCATTAAAGGAATTGTGACAGCTGTCCCGACTGTCACAAGCAGCCACTATTGGTAATGGTATTTTTGTTTTCCCTTAATATTACTTTATATATTGATTAGTGAGTAGTTTAGATTTTTATCTTTACATTTGTTTTCATTAGTCTGACTCTTTAGTTAACTATTTGTGTCAGTTCTTTGTATATTTTGTTAAATATAACAAATTAATTTCTTTCTTTTGAGTTACCAGTTTCCTCTGGACCTGTTGCTGAAAATCACACAGATGAGCTCCAGCTGATCGGTGTCCATATATGGGTGTCAAACTTCCTCAGCGGACCATTCCATTTGTTCACCAGGGGAGGGGGAAATTTGGTCTTTAGTTTAATTTTACCATTTATTTAATGTTTCTTCTTTTGGAAAGTTAGTTAAATTCTGATATTTATTTCATTTATAGATTTAGTAATATTCTGACCAGTATTTGTTAGGTTTTTGTGTGTTTAATTACCCCTAGTGTGTGTTAATGGTCTGATCAGCCACTATTTAAGTTCCCCTCATGTCTTGTTTGTGAGGTCAGTTTGTGCTCGAGTTTGTTCTGTTACCACCTGAGTTGTACTTTGTTCTGTTGACCTCAGTTTGGGCCCAATTTATCATTTTTGAATTTTTTTGTTCATAAATTAAGATTATATTTTGAATTTTCTTCAACGTCTCTCTGGCTGGTTTATGCAAAACCTTCACAGGAATGAATGATATTGAGTATATTCCAGGCACATTACTGCAAAAACACAAAATATTACAAATGTCTTAGTTTACTTGAAATAGGACAAAACTAACTTTCAAGTGACTTTTCAGCAAGACATAGGAGCTTGTTTTACATATATATATATATATATATATAATAGGTACTAGTTCCACTTGCAGATTATTTAACTCACACAGACATTTTCCTATAAGTGAAATAATCTACCAATGGGACTTTTTTTCATCAATACTGAATTACTGAAAAGTAACCTGTAAGTTAATTTTGTCTTATTTCAGGAGAACTAACACATTTGCTCTAGAAACTTTTAATCCTTCTCCTCAAATTAAATTCCTCTCATCAACCTCCTTGATACGTATGTGTTCAGTTAAAACTGCTTGAACTTTCACCCCAAACATCTCCCTCACCTTTCCTGATCCCCCTTTTCCAGGTCTCCTTTTCCAAATCCCTGTGATCAAAATTCCCACCTCCGCCGTGATCCGGATCACGTGTTCCTGTCCGCCTCCCCGAGCCCCGGCTCCCAGATTGGACCGGTCATATGGAGGGGTAATGTGGGTATTGTTCTGGGCTGGGCCGGCCTCTCCGCAGGAACGCTGGATTCCGTTTGAAGTCGTGATCCGGCACAGCCGACTCACCTGCAAGATCAATACGCTGGGTTCAAAGCGGCCGGCTTCACAGAGAACACACTCTTATTAATTTATAGAAACTTCTAGAAACTTTGTCTGAAGGGAAAAACCTCCAACTCTGTGTGGTGGATAGACAGGGGGAATTATTAATACACCTGGAGAGCGAAAGAGGGAGAGACCGTCCAGCCGTCTTCTAACACCTTATATGAATATTTAAATGAGTGACTGTTTGATGTGGATTGATCGTACAAAAAGAGTGTGTGAGTGTGTTCCTGTCGGTAGCCAGATGGATAAGGAACACGCTTTAAAGACTTATTAGATCAAGAACACGTGCAGGCGTGCATGTGTGTGTGTGTGTGTGTGTGTGTGTTTAACTCATTAAGGCAGTCTATTTGAGTTTTCCTTTGTTGTCAGATTTGATGATTTGGGGGAAATTTCCAGCCTTGGATTCAAAGCATTCCCGTTCGACGCTGCAAGCCCGCGGCGTCAGGAATGAAACACTCTGCATTTATATTTAATGGTATCGTTTTATCAACAGGAACAATCTCAGGATGTTGGCTCAGATTTGATTTCATGTTCCACTGTTTTTTTACCTGGGGGACACACGCACACGGTTTCTTATCGCAGTGTCATTATCATAACTCCTCCGTTTTCCCCGCGTCTGTACATACGTCGTTAATAACCAACAAGTTCCTGACGGTGCATTTCAATAAAACTCACGGAAACATTGGATCCACTGAGCTGAAAAAGCATTAAAGTGCCAACAGTCACTGAATCTTGTACAAAAAGCCTATAATTACCTCGAAAAACTTACAAAGCAGACTAATTGATATCTAAAAATAGCAATAAAATACTAAATAAAGCATCATAAAAGTACCAAAAATTACTTTAAAAAAATATAAAATCATGTAATATCTGCCAAAAACATCCGATTCCATCATTTATATTACATTTGCAATCTCAAGTGGCAAGGGCAGGAAACATGAAAGCTTCCTTTTATCTCTGTCCACGTTGCACATTAGGGACGGACAGCAGACATGTTTTGTGATCTGATTTGAGTCTTCAGCATTCATCCTAACTGCTCTTTGAAATGAGGTGAATCATGGGATATATGTTAGGAAAGGATTTCTGATTCAAGTTTGGTCCAGTTTTAGCAATTTAAGTAATATTTAGCTCAAATTAAAGAGGGAGAAAGAGTCACTTGAGGGCCTCGTGTTTCATTCTGACAGATTTTGTGTTGCTTGTTGCTGCATATGAAAAGAGTTAAAAATAAACAACCGAAAGCGTTCGCATTTATATTGTGCTTGCAGACCTAATTAAAAATCAATTTGATATACAGTTGAGGTCAAAAGTTTACACTCATTCATCATGGAGTATTTTTTTATGATGAATCTGAATCATTCGGTGTAGCGATTACGACTCTGAATCAATATTTTTTAGGAATAACAAAATTATTGTAAATTGTATTGATTATTTAAATTACACATACAAGCTCAAATATATACACGCTCCCACTGATTGGTCAAATGATTGGTTTCCCCAACGTTTTGCCATAATCCCAACTGGGCATTGGACTGTTCCTCTAATCAGAGTTTGTTTAAACTGGTTTTTATTTGGCAAAGACATAATGGGAAAAAAGAATCTCATCAAATTTGACTGAAATATGAGCCAACTGTCTTCAGGAGAAATGTTTCATAGAAGTTTTTGAACCCAGAGTGTTAGAGTTTGTTTTTTGTTTCTGTTTTGATCTTTAACTTATTCTTTCTTCCATGTCTTTAATTCTTGGTTTATTATTCATTGTGTATTTACGGGTTCCATTGATTCATATTTATGTTTTTTTTTTTTAACAAGAACTACATCTGGAGGAGTCAACGTGAAACTGAACGAAAAGGGAGAAGATTCAATGAAAAAAGGAGAGTGCCGAGGATTGAACTTTGAGGAACTCCACAGGAAAGTGGTGCTGAAATGGACTTAAGGCTTCCTGTTTTAACACAGAAACATAAGTCAACCCCCCCCCCCCAAAAAACACTTGTCTTTCCCAGCAGTCATTGTACAGTGCAGTAAAACCAGCTGACCAAACGTGCTGTAGCTCTACTGGGGTTGCTAGGTAATGGACTGGGCTTCGCTGGGGTTGCTAGGTGACAGCGCAGTGCCTGATCCCATTAACCTTTTGCCAAAAATACAGCTTGATGTTTGTTTTTTTTGGGGGGGGGGGGGATTTTAGAAGCAGTAGAAAAGCAAATGGAAGTACAAAAACATGCAAAATGTGGATTTTGTGTAATAGGTTCCCTTTTAAGACATAGATATAATCGACCCAACTAAAAATGTTATTCACTTTTTTGTGTAAAGTATATTCAGAACTGTTTGGCTAAACTTTACACTGATATTCACAAAAATACCAACTAAAAAAAAAAGAATGGTTTAAATCAAATTACAACAGGTGTGCTCGAGTATCCGTAAACATTTTCTGGACTTGCACTTTCATTTCATGTGAGTAGAGAAAAAAACTATAGACACAGCTTTGATTCCTAGAGATTTCACTCCAACTTTCATCGAAGTTTAAGTTGATTTATGAGCAATTCTGAATCAGATAAAATCTAATCACACCCCTCATCCAAATAAAAACAGCACAAAAAGATCCTGCATCAATCAGAAAACTCTTCATTCGCCTTCCTGCAGCTCTGACTGTGTGATCTGTTGGTTGAAGTTTTCTACCAGTGAGTCCATCTTTGTGTGAGTGTCTGTGTGAATATAAAGGCTCCTCCATCTTCCAAACCCTACTGAACTTGCACAAACTCCGAGTAACAAGGTTCAAGAGTGCATGGTTCACTTTGAGAGGCTGAGAGTGTGTGACTGAGATGCGTAAGAGGTAGATATCACATGTAGGGGTGTGTGTGTATGTGTGTGTGTGTGTGTGTGTGTGTGTGTGTGTGTGTGTTTGTGAGTGGACTGAGAGCCCAGTGCGCAGGCCGGTGCAGTGAACTCTCGGGAAGGCAGAGAGAATCCTAAGTCGGTCTGTGGAGAGTGAGGGCTCTCCCTTTCAACTAGTGCTTCCCTGGACACACACACACGCACACGCCTAAAAACATACACACCTAGTGAGACAGAGGCGTGTTTGCAAAGCAGAAAACATACAAACACGTGAATACATGCATAGAAATGCACACAGGGGACGGAGACGTGGAGGAACTTTTCTACACACCAAAAAACAAAACACAAGTGGGATATCGCTACTCATGATTACGCTCCTTATCTCAAACACACACACCCCAACACACACACACACTTTTTTTCTTTTTGTGTCTCTCAGTAGTTCCTCAGTGTTTCATCTGACAGCTTATTCCCAGTGAGGTTCCACTTTGTATTCACCCCAGATCCCCTCAGCACAGACACCCTGTGAACACACACTCCCAGGGTGAGAGAGAGGAAAGGTGACCTCGGTCCACACACCCACACACACACACACACACACACACACACACCAGGATGTAATCATATTTCACACCAACAAAAACAAGCCTTCTAAACTCATAGTTTTCTCTAAAACTATCTTGGCAGGAGACAAAACTACGCTAAAATATGTTTTAACAAGTTTAATATTTTAAAAATTTGATGTCTTCTGTGATGTCACGGCATCTGCAGCATGTAGAGCGGCGTCTGATGCGCGGGGATTTTGATTTGTGCTGCGAGGTGAAAAGTCAAAAATGCTGCACATCACCAAAGTAAAAAAAAATCTGCGATATATCAACATTTAGTTTAACAGTTTTTATTGTGTATAAATCTACTGTAGGGTTCATGAATCAAACATTTAAAAATGTGCTGAGAATAAAATCTAAAACAAATCGGGAGCTAATAAAAAGGGATTTTTGTTAAACTTTCACTTAAAGCCTCCCAGAAGGAGCATGGAGGAAATGATCTGTAGTCAAAATGTTACATTTTCTGGTCTTTTCACTTCTTTCCATTTCATACTTGTTGCATTTCAGGTCATTTCCAACCAGACTTTTGCAGAAGGGAGTTTTGTACCAACAGTAAATCAAACCTGCTTTCACAATTGATGATTTAAGGAGAGTTTTAATAGTCGACCCTCAATCTACTATGATAAAATTTGACTTTACATCTCCAATTAAAATTCCCCACCTGCAGGAGTTTATTCAGAGTTGTTTTGTTTCATGCCAGTGGTGATAATCTCTCATATTTTACAAGACAGTAGAGACAAAAACATGGATCAGAATCATAATAAAACAGAAATTCAAACTTCTAAGACACATACTTTGAAAAAACTTATAAGATTTGAACATTCTTATGAATATTTGCAAAAACAAAAAAACTTTTCTTGAGGTATGGGTGCAAGAAAATGGAGAACAGGGGAAAAGACCTGGAGTCAGTTTAAACTAAATAGTACAATAAAAGTGTTATGCTAATGTCAAGTAGCATATAAGCTTCATCCAAAGTCACTCAGCTGTTTGCTGATTTCCATATTATTAGATTATTATTTTTCCCATCACAGGTTAACAGAAACACACAGACATGCTATAAAAATGTCCAATTTCAAGTTTTATCACTCCATATTTTCATTCTGCAGTTAATTTACTGCAATATTATTTGTCTCTCTGTTGTATATTTGAACATGAATGTATATCCATCAACCCTCTTTGCTTTCTGAACTGAGCTGACTGCAGTTTTCTGAGATGATAGTTGTTTGTAGCAGAGTTTGAACTGATTCATTTCAACTGAAGCTTTTTTTTCAACTATAATTCATATATTTACTTATTAACCTGAAACATAAATGCTCACCTGGTCTTAAAGGAAATCTTTTATGCAAAATTCACATTTCAGATGTTTTTATACTTCCATTTGGGTCTCAACTGCTTTTGAAAGCAGCCCATGCACTTAAAAAGAAAAAAACATAGAACAGCTTTCTTTTGGCACTAAGTTAAGGTTTTTTGGTGTCTGGAAAATGAGCCGTTTCAAAAACCTTTCAAATGCAACATCACAAATCAGCAGGCGGTGACTGTCACCTAGCAACCTCAGCGAAGTCTAGTGCGTTATCTAGCAACCCAAGTGAAGCTTCAGCACATTTCATCAGCTGGTTTTACCACTGTACAATGGCTGCTGGAAAAGGAAAGTGTTTTGTTAACTTACCATTCCGATACCACTTGCTGAACTTTTATTGGTTGTGCAGGAGGCTCTACTTCTGCTTTTCAAAGATGTTCAGCTGTGTATTTGCGCTTCTGTTTGCAGCCATTTTTACGTGCGAGTGTAAACAGTAAATTGGGGGCGTGGCCAACAGCAGCTTATTTGGATTTAAAGTGACAAGAGGCCATAAAACAAAGTGAAATCTCATTCTATAATGATTGTGTGCAGAAAATGTAATGAACATGTTTTGTATCGCTTACAAATCTATCCTAAAGGAAGTATATTACCTTTAATAAGTATTTCCATTTTCTGTGAACATAAACCGGTGAGAAGATGTGCAACTGCAACATTTTAATTCCTTGATTTGAAAATAAAGAGCAAAAAAAAAACACACACACATTTTACTTTTACTGCAAATTGTTTCATATTTAGTTGTTGTGGAAACTAAAATTCAGCTTATAAGTTCAAAGCAACATAATTTAATTCCCTCGTTCCAAACCACCAACACCAGCCGCCGCCAACCTCCTCTCTGTTTTTAGGTTTCCCCTGCAGCGCTTTGGGAAGAAACCACCAGCTTCCCCGGGGAGTGGGTGACACTCACGCTGTGTGTACCTGCACACACACACACACACACACACGCCCACTTATGTGACTGAGTGTGTGAATCGGTGAGTGTATTTGAGAGAGCTGCGGCTAGCCTTAAACCATCAGCCTAGCGGCAGTACAGTAATAACCACAGGATTCTCTTGCTACCACAGGCTATGTGTGTGTGTGTGTGGGTGGGGGGGGGTGCTTACCGATAATGCTGGGTGTGCTTGTGAGTGTATTGATGTATTGGATATGTGCATCCTTGCCTACTGTACTCAATTTTCACATTTCCTGTTATTGCGAAAACCAACTTGCTGTTTGTGTGTGTGTACAGTAGCTCATTTATAGCGGTGTAGTCCAATCACGGCTCAGATCTGTTGGTCCAGCCTTGGCAGCAATTGGTCGAACGCTCCAAAGCCACCGGACAAGGTCGCACAGACAAACAGCTACAAAGAAAATATATATTTAAGGCGCTTCCTGCATCTGCATGCAAAACAAAATCTTGGTAAAATATGCAAAGAATGGGAATTGTTTTCTTTTTTTTCCTTTCCTTAAAAAAAATACTGTTTCCTGTCTTCCCTCCTCTATCTTTCCTTCTCTCTTTTTATCATGATCTCTCTCTCTGTCTCTCCCTCTCTGGTTGCTGCAGGGTTGATTGGAGGTTTTGTCACGCCTGCTTTGACAGGCCGGGCAGAGCTCAGGTCCCAACGGTTTGGCAATTATCCTCTAACCCAGCAGCCTACTGCTGCACAAACGCACTCGCACACATCTACACACATCCATACATGGCCTGCATGTCAATACGTCAGAGATGGGGAGACAGCCTGTCTGTGTATTCCATCTCGTTCTCTTTCGCCCTCTTCACATCTCTCCCTCTCTCATTAGCCGGCTGCGTTTTAGAGGGGAGGAAGGTGTGAAACTCCCGAGACTCTTAGCATTCCTCTCTAATATACAGTCCATCTTAAGCCATCCAGGGCCTGAACCGCATTCACACACACACACACACACACACACACACGGTAATCCTTGGAGATCAGAAGGGCTGCTCTTTCTCCAGCTAAGTACTGTTGGACTCGTCTACAGACTCACTGACAGCCTCTCAAGCTTAGCAAATGTACAGCAGCTTGTCAAGTTCAGGAAGTAGCTCCGGTTCTGGAATTAACTCAAACATGGACTTTAGAAATATGAAGGAGTTTTCAGTGTCCAGCCTCATCCTAAACCCACATTGTAATAATCAATCGATCGATTAATTCACAAACACATTATTTTAATATACACGAGTGAAAAGGGAGGAAGAAGAAGAAAATATCTTGTGGTTTCCTCCCTCTTCCTCAATATTTACAAAATAAATGTCCATGGACATTAAATTACATTAAATGAAATAAAAGCATATTTATTTAGATTATATGCTTTTTTAAATTTATTTTTTGTCATTCTTAGTAAGTAAAGTTAATATCAGTTTACTTTACTTTACATTAGCTTTACTGTGAAATTCAGTTTTTTATTTTGAAAGGCTTCCTTCCTGTTGAGTTGTATGTAACAAAATACCCGCAGACTGTAATACCATTTTTGACCAGAAGTGGCGTGTTTGGATTTATTATTATTATTTTTTTTTATGTTTGCATTTTATTTAGATAAATATTTCTTAGTTAAATTCAAGGTTTTGCACTTTAAGAGTGCTTCAAGAACGACACAGATACTGGCTCGGTTGCCATAGCAACATGAGTCTCAAACAGTAATGATCCTGTGCGCGTGACGTCACACTCTTCAAAACTCCCCCATGACAGAGAATGTAGCCTAACCGTTGGTAACCATGGAGACAGTGCCGCACCGTCATGTAGCCTAGCATGTACGAAAGAAATGGTTAGCATCTCGTTTTTAGTGCTGCTCCGGTTTAAGGGGAAATGCTGTTTATGACATAGTGACATAAATCATGTGGTGTGAATTCAGGTAAAGTTAGTAATTTTACCAACACGTCAGGAGGGAGGAGGTACGGGTCGGTTTCTAAACTAGCTGCTTCCAACTTTTGTAAATACCTCCGTCTATGAGCCTCAACCAGGCCTCTAACTTAACGTTAAAATCATACATGACTAAGTTTTTTCACTAAAAATCATGCCACACCGTCGTCCTAATACTTCCTGTCATATTCTTCTTTGTGGTTTAAGTCAAAGGTTAACATCCGGTTGTTGATCATGTGACTCGTGATGCGAAAAAATGTGCTTCCGTTGCAGTTTTGCAAAAAAAAAAAAGAAAAAAATCTTTGTGACACGACCAAAAATTCAATTCATCCTCACATCAAAACTTTTTACTGAAAAACAAGTAAAGCCTAAATGTCAGATTATGCAGCTAAAGAGTTTGAGAGCCTTTCTAAACAATGATACATTTTTTTCCAAACACTAGTTTTGTTTTTTAGAAGTAAAAAATTGATGTTAAAATTGCCAACTATTCATAGGTGTGGTATAAACATAATTTTTAAATATTAAAATTAAGCTTGAAAATGAAAATAATTTGAAGTAGAAGTGAAAGTAATATCAAGGTATTTGTTTAGTTTTGTCACCTTTGGTTGAGTTTTGTGTTTTGGTTTCTACATTTGGGTCAGAGTTCTGGTGACAATAATCACTCACCTGTTTTTTGTCCACTAATCACTCCACCCAGTATAAACCCCTCCGAGTATAAACCCCTCCCAGTATAAATCCCTCCCAGTTTCCTCCTGTCTCGTCAGATACATGGTCTTCTTTACCCTGTTCTGTTTCCTCTAGTGGTCGACCCGTGTCTCCATGTTTGCTCTGGGTTTTTGTTGCAACTCTTGGACTTAAAGTTGCAGGTTTGTGTTTGGTTCATTAAAACTCACAGCTTTACTGACCTCCTGCCTGCAGGTGAGTTCCTACAATATATCACAGGTTAGACCAAGTTCGCTTTTACTTGCATGGGAAGATAAGTTTAGTAAAAAGTGTCAATAGGAAAATTATATGCGTGAAATCTTGTAATAATTTGTATGCTTCCATTCACTTTTAAGCAAACTATTAGACCATAAGTTCACTTTTTGAAAAGAATAAAGTGCTGAATGTATTTTCTAAATAAATTGTCAGAGGAAGCAGAGAGCTATATATCAACCATCCCATTGTTTCTGTGCTTTAGTCCTCCCCAGGCTCCTCTCTTCTGCAGCTGTTCTCTCCTTCCTCCAGCTAATAATATTCACATGCTGTCCCAGCTGTAATCCAGCCCCTCAATCACCGCTGCTACACTTGTCAGTCATTTTGACAGGCTGTCTGATGAACTCGATGGCATAAACCCTGGCATTGCCAGACAAAGGTGCAAATGCAAATTACTCTAGAGCCTCTCACTTCCTCTTCGATTTACAGCAACATAATGAACAGGCGCAGACCGAAATACCTGCGGACGCAATTGGGCGAGCCTACAGCCAATGGGAACGCTGAATTGTGTGACGCCTAAAGCGAGCTCTACAGGAAGATGGGATGATTTTAACTGGCTGTTTGGGGAAAAATATGTCATCAAAGTCAACTCTGATGTGAAATAAACTCATTGCTCAGATACTAAACTACCAGAACTTTGGTTCTGCTTTCGTCAATTCAAGTCTTCTGGTTCTGGTCTTCTCTGAATTCTCAGAACCAAAACCAAGCAACTTTCAGCTTCTATCCACCACAAATCTGGAACAAATTTCCAAAAAGCTGCAAAACAGCCAAAATACTGAGTTCCTTTATGTAAAATTTACTCCTTTTTTCAACTTTACATCATGTTTTAATGTTATTCCCTCATCAAAAACATCCTGGGAGTGTTTTGATTCTTTCATGCACGTTTGAGAAATCCTTTAATCTCCATGGCAACCATTCAACTGTCCAAACCGTCTGGGTGGACCTAGCTCCGCCTTCAAGGACTCATCTCCTACACAGAGCTGCAGTTTCCAATCTTCCGCCTCCCCGCTCCTTCAGACTAGTCAGCAGCAATTAGCAAACACCTGGTAGAACTGCGCTTTGACTGAGCTCATTAAACGAGGTACTTCTCAGTGCAACGCTGGTAAAAACTTTATTAAAGGGTTGATAGAGGAGTGATTTTGTGATGACTTCCTGAAAGTGGAGTTTCAGAAAGAGCAGGAGCTTCTTAAAGAGACAGAGGCTCAATTTCAAGATGTTAATTACAAAGTAAAACTTCTTTTAACTGCGTGTTCACACCAAATGCATTTTGAGCGTCAGGTGCGTTTGGTTTACATTGAAAGTCTATGTGAAGGCGCATCGAGGGCCGTTGCGGCGCGTTTTGACCGTCTAGCTCAGCATGATTTGAACTATTTGGAGCGTTTGATACGTCAAGAGCGTCCAAAGCACCCGACTCCACATAGACTTTGAATGTAAACCTGACGCGAATGATGCGCGAAACGCAAGGAATGTCAAGCGTCTGTGTTCAAAGTGCACACGTGTCAAACTTGAAGCGTCAGACGTGTTTTTGACGTGTGTATTGTGTTTGGTGTGAATGCACTATAAGTCATTTTTGATATATGGAGCATTTTTAAAACAACTGACGTCAACATAGTTACTTGATCTTGCTATAAAATGGCACTTTAAGCCAAATTACTGCCCCTTATAATCAAAGCTGTTTAGAGCTGCATTTGATTAGTAGCAAGTGGAACATAGATCAACATATTTCATGTGTATTTTGATGATGATATGACAAAATGTGATGTTTATTGCCTGTTTCATAATTGGTAACTGTGAGAAGTTGCTGAATTTTACACTCTGAAACCAAAATAAGATGAACTGAGAAATGGCCAAAGACTTTTGCACAGCACAGTGAACATATTAAGACATAAAAACCTAAAACATGAAACAAACCCATGCTATAAGAGCAAAGCTTGATGTTTGCAGCCAGGTGAGGGCCTGTGTGAGTAGGTGTGGGTTTCCCTCATAGGAGACGCCTCACCTTTCTCCTCCTCTAATGAAGTTATTTCTGTTCCTCTCCTTCCTCTGGTTTACAGAGTGGCACCGTCAGTGTTTCCTGCTCAGCGCCCTGGGCGGCATAATCGTCAAATCCATCAACACGCTCGCCTCACATCAGATCAGCGCGCCGCGCTTTGAAGGAGATGGACGTTGTAGCTTTATCAAACAGACAATGCAGTGATCTTACCTTCCGGCGTAAAACAACTACATACACCTTACAGCAACAAAAGCCTCTGTGTGTGTGAGTGTGCCGGTGTGTGTGTGTGTGTGTAAGTGGTTATGGAAGCAGAACAAGTAGATGGGTGTAATTTTAAACGTGTGTGCTGTGAGAGTGTGTGTGTGTGTGTAGGCGGACCTTGCCTCAAGCTAAAGTCATTGAACAGTTAAGGAGTTCCTGCTACACTCCAGGCTAAAGCTGAGATGCAACCGTCTGACCACGCGTGAAATTACCACTCTTTCATGAGCAACACACAAACACACACCCCCACACACATGCTGACGTGTGCTGACAAAATCATACCTGAGCTTTTCCATGTTCACAAACATCCTGTAGAGTTCTGCAGCAGACAGAAAAACATGTCTGCACACCAAGAACAAACTATCAACCTTAGAAGTGCTAATAGTTTATCTACTCAATCCTTTTATTGACTATATAAGCCACGTGTGTCAAACTGAAGGCCCACGGGCCAAATCTGGCCCACTGTAGGTTTTCATGTGGCCCTCTAAGTTACATCAATCACTCCTTCAAGATTTATTTGCGATTCTGCAATTTACCAAAAATCAGTAGATTCCAACATTCTTTCCCCCTAAGGCATAGCTGTGAGTTTATTGTAAATATTACGCAAAAATAGTAATAAATATGGAGTTTAAGTGATGCTAATTCCCAGTATTTCTTACTTCCAGTACACTGCTACCTCTGAGTTACTGGATGTCAAGTTATAGTCTCTATTTTCATTTTTACTGTTTTGCACATTTCATTTTGTTTCTGTTTGTTCACTTAATCTTAACACCTGTATTTAATTTGTTTATATTACAATAATAAAATGTAGCGAGTAACAAACAGCCATATTTCTAAACTGGAGCCACAAAATTAGTAATTTTGATTGGAAAAAAAAAATTCACAAAACATTCACAAAATCCTGGAGGGACTGATCAACGAGAAAAGATGTTCCATATTATTAAATTTGAAGCAGTACTTCTCGAATGCAGAGACAGCTATTAATTAATATTTTAAGAGTTTGTTAATGTGTTAAATCTGATGTGACATAGCTCTATTGCTAGAGCAAAATTATCCAAGTTTAGCTTCAGATCTGTTGCTCTGAAGTAACACAAGCTGAGTTGCAAAGCGACGTCTGACTTTGCAGCCAGCCGGAGTTTCGCAACTTGAAAGAAGAAAGAAAAACTAATTACAATCCGTTTGAGCAGCTGAGATAAAACTTTAACCTTTTAAAAAGAAACAGGAAGGAAGTCCAGCAGATTTCTCCAACTGCTCCCTATTGTGTGGAAGTTCAGGTGTACCAGCAGCAAGTTAAAGATCAGTGGAAGCATGCATATTTACATAAAAGTAAAATATATAAGAATAACAATGATATCATTTACAGTAAGAGAAAATTCACAAGAATAATAATAATGTAGAGGTAAAATTGTATGGTCAATGTGAAGCTGATAAGTTGCTGAAAACACTGGAATAGACAATTGTTGATGTCACTGCAAATTAAAAAAAGGTAAAATATTTTTACAACTGGATATATTTAATAGCTGAGTTTATGTAATTCACAGTGTCATTAAATATTTTAAGAGGAAAAGACAACCAATGCTCTACCTGTCTGCAAATAAAACTTGTACTAAAATGATCAAACTTTTAACAAAATGTTCCCCTATGCATTTTTAATTCTCTCAAGATTTACCATGAGCTCTAAAGTGGAAGAAAATTTTATCTCTGTACAAATTGCCAGAAGGGCGATAAAATGTTTCAATGAAACCGTCCGGTTACAACCACATTGTGCACCTTTTTTTTTTTTTTAAGCAAATTTTGCAGCAAAATGTTTACTTGTTTACAAATCCAGCAAGGCATTTAGTTTTCTAAACACCTCCAGGATTTGATTTATAAATCTGCCCTGAATAAAAACAGATAAAAACAAATACTAAGTGCTCTAAATCTATTTTTTGGTAGCAAGCAGTGGTGGGCAGAGTACACAAACATTGTAGTCAAATAAGAGTAGCAATACTTCAAAATAGTTTTACTAAAGTAACAGTAAAAAGTAGCCAAAGAATCATAACGTAGAAAAGATTAACTAATCAAATCATCATCATCAGCCATTGTACAATGGCAAAATCAGCCAAATGACCAAATGTGCTGGAGCTCAGCTTGGGTTGCTAAGTAACAGGCTGGGTTTTGCTGGAGTTTCTAGGTAACGGGGCACTGCCTGCTGATTTGTGACGTTGCATTCTGAAGGTTTTTGAAATGTCTCATTTTCCAGACACCACAAAATATTTATTTATTGGCAGAAACCAGTTCAGTGTTTGTTTTTAAGCACTTAAACTGTTTTTAGAAGCAGTAAAAACCCAAATGGAAGTACAAAAATGTGCAAAATGTGAATTTTGCTTAATGTGAACCCTTTAAAGCTCTTGTCAATCAGGCTGGGAAGGAAAAACTGTCACTGAAGTGCATCACTTCACAATCCCACCACTCTTAGCTCTGACTTCACATCCACACAGACGTCTCTACAGAAATTGGCACAAAACACCTCACTGTTAGTTCTGCTTTCTTCTCATTAGCGCTCTGTGTTGTTTTTATCTTGTGACAATACTGTTGGCTCCCATTGCGGAATAAATTTTAAAATCGATGCATAAATGCTTCCCTCCATTATTACTTCGGTAAACGCTGCGCTGCTGTGTGACGTCAATGTTCTTCTTCTTCTGCACAGAAGTCTCACTGCGGTCGAGTTTAATTAGTAGTATGAACGACCACACCAGAAAAAAACCATCTGATTTCAGCAAAAAAACAACAAAAACAAATCAGAATTGAGCATCAAGATGTGCTGTATGAACGTAGCCTAAGGCACGTTAAAGTCCCGTTTTTAAACTCACTTTAGAGCTCAACGTTAAGAAAAGCTCAATTTTGATCAAAAAACCTAAAAGCTACGACTTTTGATTCATCCAGAACAAGAACGGTAAAAGTGTTGGCAAAGTAATCTGGGAACTTCACTTGTTTTATCTCAACTCTCCTGCCTTTTGACAACCATCTTAAATGCTTTCAATTAGCTGAGCTGCAAACTGATCTTGAACGTTCAATAACACAAACTGAAAACTCGATACTGTATCCACGAATGGTTTTTATCCACAACCTGTTTATCTGTCAATCAATCAGCAGGTGTTAGGCCTCACACACACGCCCCCCCCACACACACACACACACTGGGTGCTGGTTCAGTAGAGTAATACAGTCAAGTCTTCCACTGTGCAGTGTGTCACAGCACATTATCCCAATTTCAGATCACAGTGAGTGTGATTTAGACACACACACATACTGTACGTGCCCGCGCACGCACACACACACCCACCCACGCACACACACACACACACACAATGAGCCATCACAGCAGTCGTCAGTTAGATTTGGTTCTTTTGAAGCAGAGCAGAAGTGCAGTAATGTCACAGCCTTGGGCGACAGACTGCAAGCACCCTGACACCCATTTTACTCCCTCCTCCCTGTTCCTCTCCACCAGCTCACCCCCTCCACCCACCAACCTGCCCGCCTGCTACCAACACCATCTTCCTCTCTGAAACACACACACTTAATGCAGACTGTCATGGCATATCTTACTCCAAACTCCTGCACTGTCTGTGTGTTTTTTAATGTCTCCTTCACAGAAATTTGAAACCAATTACCGCTCAAGGCTTGATTAAAAAAAATAACCTGTAATAGTTCTGCAAAGTTCATATTTTGCACATTTTTGTGCTTCTATATGGGTCTATGCTGCTTGTAAAAACAGTTGAAGTGCATAAAAAAACAAACATTCAGCAGGTTTTTGGCAATAAGCTAGGGTTTTTTGGTGTCTGGAGAATGAGCCTTATATAATAGCAGAAATCAGCAGTCATGTGTTGTCTTCGCCCTGAGTTTTCAGATAACGACCCTCCAATAACCAAACTTCTTTTTCTCTTTGCTTCTTTATTGAAGAATGGCCTCTGACCTCTGCCTTCACTTTGGCCATCGTAAAACTGAAAAACACAAGGAATACTGTTAGCTGACTATGCAAATTGGCCATTCTTAGCGAGCTAAAATTAAAAAAGCATTTTCATGAATGACTTAAATGTACAAATTATTCACACCACTGCTACAAAAAACAAAGAGACAATTATTTTCGTCATTAGCCAATACCTTCGAACAAATCTCGTCCAAAACACAAAGTACAACGTTCTTTTCTTCCAATTAGTTTGTAAACTGCAAAAGATTCAATCCTCAATATAGTAAAGGGGGCCGGTTATGCAAAAGTCACATTTTGCACGTTTCCGTACTTTTATTTGGGTCTTAACTGCTTCTAAAATCAACCCAAGTGCTTAAAAAAGGGCCACAGTTGTTCGGCAATAAGTTGGCGTCACAAATCAGAAGGCACAGTTTGTTACCTGCAACCCAAGCTGAGCTCCAGCATGTTTTGTCAGCTGGTTTTACTGCTGTACAATGGCTGTTGGAAAAGACAATTATTTTGTTGTTGATTTACCATCCAGAAACCATTTACTGTATTCTTGTTGGTTTTGTGGGAGGCTCCACCTCTGCTTTTCTAAGATGTACGATTGTATAGTTGCACATCAGTTAGCAGCCATTTTCACGTGTGAGTGTAAATGTACGGTTGGGGGCATGACTAATTTAGATCTAAAATGACAGGAGGCCCTAAAACAGATCAAAATCGGCAGAGCTGAGCAAATTAAAATCTCATAATCTAAGAATGATTCAAAATGTTTTGCATAGCTCATGAACCTATGCTAACTTGTTCGAGGAAACCTTATAGGTCACCTTTAATAATAGCAAAAAGCAAGCACCTTTAAAGTTTTGGTGATTTGTTTGTATTTTTCATTTATTCTCTAAACATTTTCTGAATATTGTTTGTCCAGATTCATGAAAGAAGGTGTTTTTTCCCCCCGTCTGAGTAAGTAAGTGCTTTTATTATTACAGCAGTGTGAGCTTGTTTTGAAGTGTCCACAGTAAAGCCTGCGTTTTAATTTGTTTGTAATGAGGAACAGTTCTTCGCTGCGAGAGCATTCAGTGTGGAGATGTGTGTGTGGGTTCAGACCATGGCCTGAGGTCATATCTACGCCGGGCGGCTGCTAGAGCTCAGGGCTGGAGCATGATCCCCTACGTCTTTAATTAGACACATTAACATTCACACACACTCGCGCACGCCACACAAATAGAAGACACACACTTCCCTTCCTGTGCTGCTTCATTTTCTCTCCTCTCTCTCTCTGTGTCTGCCTCCCACAATAGGCCTGTTGCATGACCTGAGGCTATGCCGACCACACCACATTAAAACCTGAACTAATCAACCTTATACTCTCATGGACATTTACTCTCTCTCATACACACACACACACACACACACACACACACACACATATTAGGTCTTTCTATCTTCGCAAGGACTTTGCATTGATTTCATTCATTTCTATATTATTTTTAAACCTAACCATGCCTCACTCAAAACCAGACAGCATAAGAGAAAGTGGGTCCTCACAGTGTGGTATTTGTTGGAGAAACGGGCCTCACAAGGTGAGATATGCTAAAAAAAAAAACACACACACACCTTTCACATACAGAGACACTCTGTGGTTGTTAATACTGCAGACAGAACATGGTTAAAGTCTGATTTAATGTGGCAACTGTGGAGACGAGCAAATTAAATCTTGAAAATGACCAAGGAGAAAGTAAGCCTGACCCCATTTATAAATTAGAAATGATGCAGTAATGGTTTACATAATGTATTTGTTGAAGGGGAAGTATTATGAAAAATTCACTTCTTGCACGTTTTTCTACTTCAGCCAAAGCCCTTTAAGGAAAAAAAAACATTTTTCGGTTTTAAGTTTTGCTTTATTTTTTCAACAACCACCAGAATCTTCAGTCAAAATCGACAGGCACTGCGCCGTTACTTAGCAACTCCTTTAATCTTTTATTTACACACAAAGCTTTAAAAGGGACGTATTATGGAGTGCTTAAAAAAACACACAGCCAGGTTTTGGTAATAAGTGAAAGTTTTTTTGGTGTCTGAAAAATGAGCCATTTCAAAAACCTCCTGAATGTAACATCAAAAATCAGCAGGCACTGCCTGTTACCTAGCAACCCCAGCTAAGCTCCAGCACATTTGGTCAGTTGGTTTTAACCCCTGTATGCATTGTACAATGGCTGCTGGAAAAGAGAAGCGTTTTGTTGTTGACTTACAAATCAGAAACCACCTGCTGCATTCTTGTTGTTTGTGAAGGAGGCTCCACTTTTGCTTTTCAAAGATGTATGGTTGTATAATTGCACATCTTTTTGCAGCCATTTTCATCTGAAAATGTAAACATTGAGTTAGGGGGCGTGGCCAGCAGCAGTTAAAGTGACAGAGACCCTAAAATAGCTCATTCTGAAAGGAGCTGAAATTGAAAACATTTATCAGAAGTTACTTATTTATGTTGGAAATTAGAAAGCTTCTTATTAGATTGCAGGATGTATGTGAGTAACCCAATCAAGTACCAGCTAAATACTGAGACTGATCTATAAACCCAAGCAACCAGCGATCGACTAAACCAGAATAAATCACTTCTCGACTACATCGCTGAAGAAATAGGAGAAATAGAAACATCAACTCAATGGCATTCAAACTTCCTTCAAATATTTCTAAACTTTACCTTGATCAAAGTGAATTACTGTTCTGGAAGGAGGTACGGCTAAATTTTTGTATCGACTCAAATACATTTAGTCAAATCCTGCTGGGGAAATTTTTCCCCAGAATGCTATTTGTCCAAGGTTAATCACTTTCGGGGCCTTGAAGTCTTTTCATGGGCAGAATGAAGCTGAAAATACATTCTTTAAAGTTGGGAAAAAATTTCACATTTCTGCAGTTCATGTTCTGCATGTTAAACAGTCTGCTGACACATTCCTCTTTGGTGTAGCGTTTGTTAGTTAATGTGGATATTTTCTTTTACTCTTTTTATGGAGTAGTTATAATTTTTACATTGAGATCAAAACACGAACGTTCAAAAATACAGGAACAAATGTTGATAAATAGTTTTGTAATTTCAACAAACCAGATTTTTGGAAATGTACATTTCAGAAAAAGCAATTTAAATCCACACTGTTATAAGTTTAACAGCTTGAATTTTTAGGGAATATCTTGTGAAAGACACTCCTTACATCTAAGAGTATGGAAGTAAATTTGTGTCAAATGTAGGTCAATATGTAACCTAAAAGAATTTCATTATTATTTTTACATGGTTGGAATTTAAAAGTTGAATTTTTTTTTAAAGTCTGAAAAGTTAAACTAAAAAACTTAGTTTAACTTTATTTAGTTTAACTTAATTTTTAGCTTAAAATCAAAATTAATGAAAAAATTTTTAGGTTAAAAATGTATTCCGAATATATTTTATCACTAAAAGAGTAAGTACAAACACACATTAAAATATCAGTGGCAAGAAAAAAATGCTAAAATTAAGACTTTTTTATGTTTTATCAAATTATAATTACAAAATTCAATATAATTTTTTATTTAACAATAAAGCTGCAATAGAGAGTGAAGAACTGAAGTGTAAGAAATAGATTTTTTTCTTTTCTTAATTGGGAAACAAAAGTCTGAAAAGTGTGGTGTGCATTTCTATTCTGCCCCTGTGATTACCATGAGGTGCTAAATAAAGCCCAGGTGAAGTTTATGTAAATGTGGGGCATTTGATGGCATTTAAAAAAACACCACAATCAATATTAGAGAGCATCAACTGCGCACTGCAAAAACACAAAATGTTGCCAAGTATTTTTAGCCTAGCTTCTAGTGCAAATATCTACTTTGTCTGCAGTAAGCAGTAAGATAAAACAAATAACTTTTCTGCAAGATGTAAGAGCTTGTTTTAAGTCAGTAATTCCTTAATACTGATGAAAAAGTTCTGTTTACATTGGCAGATTATTTTACTTATGGAAAAAATGTTTTGTTATAAGTACTTCAGAATTATTTACTTAAAACTAGTTATTTCCCACAGAAAAGTTACTTGTCAGTTAATTTTGTCTTATTTCAAGGCTATTAAGATATCTGCGGTAGAAACTAGACCAAAAATACTTGCCAACATTTTGTGTTTTTGCAGTGAAAGGTGCCATCTTGTATATTTTTGCCTCCAAACAGATTCACTTTGAGCTTTAACATTGCATACAATGCCTCACTCCTGGCAATTGAGCTTAAAAGGAGCTCTGCGCTTCTTGCTCTGAGCACCTCTCACCTGGAAAACTAATGATTATTGACTTCCCTCCAGCGAACGTTGGGGACGTTTGCCTCAGGCCTTTGACCATTACACACACACGCATACGCACGCACGCACGCACGCACACACCCACACACCCACACAGTGACACTCCAGAACTACAGTTGACACCAGACACATGCAGCCTCAGAGGCAGAAGTCATCACCCATTTAGCATCATCCTAACAGGAAACCATGCACACATATATTAATCGTTTTGGGGCAGGAGGTCAGAGCGTAGGTATGGGAAGCGGGCTGATGGGGGTGAGGGGTTGTTGGGGTTTTTTCCTCCAGTAGCAGCAGCTTTGCCTGGGGGGCTTCAGACCTGCCACTCCCTGCCAGAGGAGAGAGGCTGTCACTACGCGTCTGTGTCACTCTGCGTGTGTTTATGGGTGTGCATCCAGCACTCGATTTTTTTTTCTTCCATTTTTGTGTGTGCGTGTGTGTCATTCCCGCTCTGTGTCAGCTGCTAAAAGCTGCCAGGCCGCATCGTGTCTCTGTGCTTCCCTGTTTCGCTCTGATTGGCCGTCTCTCGTTTGTAGGGGGAAGTGGAGGAGGAAAAGGAAATCTTACACATTCTGTATTCAGATTTATACAATCAATCAATCAATCAAGTTAATTTGTGTAGCCCATTTTAGCAACACGGCATCATACAAACACAAAAGTGTCATCATTTCACATCAAAATATTGGTCAGCGTTTCATTTGTTATGGTTCTAAAGCAGCTGGGTTTTAGGTAGACGTAAAGGTACTCCGCTTTTCGTCTGTGTTACAGTTTTCTGTAAGTTATCTCCAGATTTTTGGTGCATAGAAGCTGAATGCTGCTTCTCCGTGTTTGGTTCTGGTTCTTATGTGCATGTCACTCAAAACGGCGTCAAAAAAGAACAAACTCTTACCAAGTATGATCTGTCTAGTTTCTAGTTCATCTTTTCCTTCCACACTTCTTCCTTCCACTCAACTTTCCATTAGTACATTGGGATATAGCACCCTGATCAGACAGCTTTTTTAATAATGAATTTTAGCAGCTTATCCTCCTTGTGGAAGGCCTTACACTTGGTTTTTTTAAGCCATACATTGCAAAAATACAAATTCTTCCCAAGTATTTTTGTCTAGTTTGTAGTGCGAATATCTTAGTCCACTTGAAATACCACAAAACTAACTTACAAGTAAGAAATTGGAGCTTGTTTTAAATGAACAATCCCTAAATATTAATAAAAAAAGTTCTGGTTCTGCTGGCAGAGTGTTTTTCCCATGTTATAAGTGAAACTGTCTCCTAGTGGAACTAATACTGTTACAGCAATATTGGGAATTATTTACTTAAACTCCTGTATCTTGCTCAAAAGTTGCTTGTAAGATAACTTGATATTGTGAGTAAATAATAGAGAAATATGGCTCTTTAACTAGCCGAAGGCAGTTTTTTCATGCATATTGTGAAATAATTATTTGGTTTAAATTGCAGCAATAAACTAAAACTTACAATTCAAGATTAATGAACTTAAAAAAAACAATGTTTATACACTTGTCTCTGTTGTTAAATCAACTTCATGAACTTTAATTTCTGAGTTAAAACCAAAGCAGTTTTCTTTTTGGCAGGTTCATTTCAAATTTCATTTTCAAATGTTTTACAGTGTAGCTTTTATTTACTTAACTGTGAAGTGTTAGCAGATGCCATACTCGATTACTATATTTCATCCCATAGCAAAAACACACTTCCTGGATCCTTCTGTGGTCCTTAAGGGCAAAAGCAAACCATAAAGTGAGATTCTTTGGACTGGTGTGTGTTTATCTGTAAACATGAGAGAGTCGCTTCTCTATTAGGACAGCTTGAATTAAAAATATCACCACAGTGACAGACACTGGGCTGTTTTTTATCGTCAGTAAGAGTCTCAGATGACTGATGTGAGGTTGCGGCTGCGTGTCTGCTGCCATCTGTCTGGGATGTCTGGCTGGATTCGGCGCGTCAAAGCAGCGCGAGGAGGTTTCCCACAACTGACAGATGTGTTAACGCCAAATCGGCCCTTCGAAACCCAGCCGCATCACCTCTGACACGCCGCTGTCAGCTTCCCCCTGACGAGCTCTGCAAGTGAAATGTGTCAAAGAAAGCATCCGTCTCTTAGGCTGCTTTAAATGTTTTCTGTTAAAGTCGTTTTTTGGTGAGATTTCAGTCAGAAGAATGTTATTGGATTTGTTGCTATCAAAAGCACAAAATTATTTGAGTGATTTGCTGACATGGTTTTGTTATTATTTATTCATGATCAATTTGATGTTTTCAGATTTGATTTGAATAAATAACAGTGGTGCAAATCAAACGTTGTAAAAAAATGCTCAATCCGATGCATAAAACATGTCAGAGGATGGTAATATGCCCAACATATACCAGCACCGTTGCTTTATTGATAAAAGATGATAAGATTATAGAGGATTTGATGAGACGTGTTGCACATTTCAGAAAGCGCAGACGCCTGCGTGGCATTTGAAAGAATACTGATGATGTTTACCTCAGAAATTCAACATATATCATATATATGTCATCTATTATTCTACTTCACCTGTGGAGCATTTGCAGCTTTACTGCAGAGAAACACCAAGTACTGCATGACTGTAAAGTGGAAGAAAAATAATGCATGTTTTAAAAATGAAATGGGAATGTAAAAACTGACACATTTCTGTATTTACCCTTGTTTTATTCTAAAAATGTCTACATATGATCAAATTAACTCTTCAGAAGTTATTGGATCAATAGAAAGAGTCAATCTGTATGTAATTTAGTCTCTGAAGGTTTCTGACACCAGACATGGAAAGATCTGAAAAGTGTGGCATGCATGTGTGTTCAGCTCCCTTACATTGCAGAAAAACCTATCGGCGAAATAATATACACAAGTACAGTTACTTTAATAACATTTTACTTACACGAAAGTAAAGATACCAAAAAAATTACAATTTTACTTTAAGTTAAAGTTTCTTTTGTATGAGCAGAAGAAAGTTCCTCTTGTGAATTTTACAAATGAAATGAAAATATATTGGTCTCCAACAGAATAAAAAGTCATGACGGAAAGGATTAATGCTGGTAATTGTTTTTTTTATTATTACTTAATATTAATTGATGATAAAGTACTATTTCCATTGGCAGATTGTTTCACTCATAACGAGATAATCTGCAGGTGGAAATAGATCTGGGTTGCTAGGTGACAGGCTGGGCTTGGCTGGCGTTGCTAGGTGACAGCGCCAGTGGAACTAGAACTTTTTCATCAGTATTAAGAAATTATTGGGCTTAGAACAAGTTGCTATATCTTGCTGGAAAGTTCCTTGCACTTTGTTTTAAGATATTTGAACTACAAATTAGACCAAAAATACTTGGTAAAATTTTGTGTTTTGGCAGTGTAGTTAATTCTCAAAATGGGTAGGTAATTACTGTCAAACTGTTTTTAAATCAAATCAAATTTTATTTGTATAGCACATTTCAGCAGCAGGCATTTCAAAGAGCTTTACATCATAACAAACACAGAAACACAAAGCAATATAGAATCAATAATCAAAACACCACATTAAGTCAAGTTCCATCAATAAATTTGTAATTGATTATGTTTCAAATACAATCCTAAACAGGTGGGTTTTTAGTGGAGTTTGCATCCATAAAAGGTTTACCTGTTACACTCCTACTGTGTGTGTAACAGATGCAATGCTACTTCTTTCAGTTTCATGTTGGATTAGCAAAATATCTTAAACTTGTTCAAGTTAAAGCACTGCAAAAACAAAATCTTACCAAGTATTTTGGTCTAGTTTCTAGTGCAAATACCTTAGTACATTTGAAATAAGACAAAACTAACATACAAGTAATCTTTCTGCAAGAAATATGAGCTAATTTTAAGTAAAAAAATAATTTTAATATTGATAAAAAGAAAATACTAATTCTATTGGGATATTATTTCACATATAACATGAAAAAAATGTCATGTTATAAGTGAAATATTCATGAAAAGTTCCTTGTAGTTTAGTCTTATTTCAAATGTACATTTACACTAGAAACTAGATTTAAAAAATACTTGTAAACATTGTGTTCTTTTACAGCGTAAACCTTTATTTAAATTGCATCTACATGCCATTTTACCAATATTTTACAAAATCTATTTCTGGTAAATAAGTCATATTGTGTAGCAAACTGTTTATGACTTTTTGTGTTTCATCTGCTTGATATTTTTAAGACAAAAAAATAGAAGAAAGAATAAAGAGACGGATAAGGCAGACTTTTAACTCTTTTAATTCTGCTAGAGGAAGCTGGTTAACCCCTAAGTGTTTCGCCCTGAGGACATCCATGAAAACTTAATCAGCCCCACCTGGGACGGGCACCTACATAACAATAACTCGCATTTGTGTGTGTGTGGGTGTGTGTGTATGATGCGAGGTCAGTGAGGTATGCAAGTCAATGCCTTATTGATGAGTGGCTGGCCAGCGGTGGGCGGAGCCTGTGGTTCGGTGGTGGCATCTCTAAAGCAGAGGAACCGGAGATGAAGGCGTCCTGGAGACCGTATGTTCTCGTTTAGATCGGTTAGCACGCCTAAAGGCACGAGGCTTTCATCTGAACGCGTCGTACAAAAACCGCCACTGCACAGTAACGCAGTTCGTACGTTTGTGTCTATTTAAAATAATATGTGAGTCTTCCAGAAGATCGATCCATCTTTGTGTCTGACGGTCTGATGCACATCAATAGACATTGATCACGCTGCAGTTTGTGTGTTCGTTATGGTAATATGCTGGAGCTAATGAGATAACACACACACACACACACACACACACAGTTTATCCCACTCGAGAGGTAATTTCTTTCTCTTGCTGAGAGGCGCCAGAACAAAACATTCATTTATTATTCAGAAATATATAATTCACTTTTGAAATTGGCTACAGTTCTCCTCGTCCGACCTAAAGAATCAATGTGGCCACTGGACATGATATGCACAGTTGTCTGACACACACACACACGGATAAAAACACACACAAGAGAGGTCAGTGGGAATGTGATCAGAATCTGAAACGGATTCTGCAGCAAACATTCATTCACTGCCACAACAAAGGAGAAAGAAAACAAGCAAATGGAGACAAGCGGTCTGATTTTAAACAATAGTGTTTAATTTCACATCTAATCTCATCTTATGGCATTTTCAGGATGAATGGGTCAAATTCATCTGCAAAAATATACCATAGAATTAGAGATGGGATCTGAAAGAGGCATTCAAAATCTGTTTTCTATTTGTTTATTGTTTGGCTGTTTTTAGAAACGGCTTGAAACCAAATGGAAGTACAAAAATGTGCAAAATTTTGAAATTTGCATATTATGTCCCCTTTCAGATCATTAGTATCTGATTTTTTTTTTATTATTTGTTGCCTGGATGTCAAGATATTTTGGGAAAATATTACCTTTGTTTTTATTGTTTTCACCATCAGTAAAGTAGAACCAGATGTGTTTCCTTTGGCTCGGAGTTATTCGTGTTTCTCAAGTTCTTTAGCCCTAAATTTTATTCAGATACCTCAGACAAACATTTTAATTGTTTTTACAAGTCTGAAAGCCAGGAAACAAATATCAAACAGGTTGGTGCATACAAAGCAGAAATTTGACTTTGGTTCCACTTCACTCTCAATGAAAACGTTAAAATAATAAACAAACTAAACAATTCTTGGGAATTAAAGAGTTTTTCTGTAGATATGTATGTGTATAAAGTGTTTTTATAAAAGAGGAAGACAAGGCTGAATGAGTGGAAATATGCATGGTATCGATCTGGGAACTCTGGCTGTTCAGCGTTCATCAGAGTCGGCCTGGGAAAAAAAACTCTCTCTCATTTTTAAAAATAGTGCTCTGGTGTCACCCTGAAGGAAAAAGTCTAAACAGTTTCAGGAGTGATTTTGGAGTTATGATAGCATGGTGTTGGGAAAATATATATTTACCCGGATGAAAGGGAAAGAAAACACTAAATTCATGAATGTAGAACAATTGTTCAGCATGAATTTAGCCAGAATATTGTGAAGGATTGGGTTTAGTTCATATTTTAAAAAGAAAATAGCACAGGGTGATTCTTAGATTTCAGTTTTCAGGTAAATTTATGTACAAAAACGCAACATTAGACATTCGATTGCAAACTGTGCCTGCATGTGGTGACAGCAGAAAGGAAAACTCCAACTGTCACCATATGCAAGATGTGTGCGATTTTAGTAATTTGGCTGCTCAGCAAGAAAGATGGCTTACAACCTTTGTTGCAAATCGCAGCTAAATGTGAACGTGTATGTGAGGCTATGAGTTGCACAAGACTCTCAATCAGCTTTAGGAATTTATCAAAAAGTAGGCTAAGAAAGATGGTTGTCAAAAATGCTAAATTTAATGCTTATTTTTTTTCTTTTGCCATTCTTGGTGCTGGAACAGATTTGGTAAAAACTAGACCCATCTGCTATGATATACTGAAACGTTCTTGAATCCACACAGCAAAAACGCAAAATCCTACAAAGAACAAAGAATGTTTCTAGTGCAAATGTCTTTGTTTGCTTGAAATAAAACAAAACTAACTTACAAGAAATGTAGGAGCTTGTTTTAAGCCAACACATTCTTAATATTGATGAAAGTACCAGTTGAACTGGCAGATCATTTCACTTATAACAAGACATTTTCCACATAAAAATGTTGCTTAATTACAATAACATCAGCAAATATAACAGGTTACTTTCCTGACAATTACACCTGCAAGACTTTACACTGCAAAAACTCAAAATTTTACCAAGGACTTTGTCTAGATTCTAAAGGTGCACTTGAATAAATACGAAAATAACTTAAAAGTAACTTTTCAGCAAGATAAATAAGTCTAAGTAAATAATTATTGAATCCAGATTTTTGTTTTTCAGTTAAAACAGGAAAGATTTCTTGTTACAAGTAAAATAATGTGGAACTAGAACTGGTTGCTAGGTAACGGGCTGGGCTTGGCTGGCGTTGCTAGGTAACGGCACCAGTGGAACTAGAACTTATCAATATTAAAGAATTATTGACTTAAAACAACGTCCTATAGCTGAAAAGTTATTTGTAAGTTAGATATTTGCAACAGGGGCGTCCAAAGTGTGGTCCAGGCGCCATTTGTGGCCCTTGATCAAAATTCAAGAATAGCCTAAATTTGGTTTGCCATTTCAGGCAGTTGACACAGATTTTAAAATTATGTTATGGTGCAGTCTTTCAAGAAAAACAGAATTTAAGATACTAAAATGTAAAATATAAGGTGCAGCACAAATTTTTTGCTTTTAATTGGTTTTAATTTATTTGTAAAAGCAACCATTTTTACTGAAATGCAGACTTTCAGTAAAAAGTCTGCATTTCTGTCTGCAGAGCAAGAGTGAGACATGTGCTGTTCTTGTTTCCAAAAAAAAGGCAAACAAAAAAAGATAGAAAAATATGATCAACCTGAAAAAAATCTAATACAGTTTGTTGTTATTTTTTTATCTGGTAAACCTGCAAAGCATTTCTTTTGTGTAATTAATGACTTGCCTGGAGAAATGTGACTGCCATCATGTTTAGTTTCAAGTAAAAATGAAAACACAAGGTAGTCTTTGCAATTATGATTAAAAACAAAAATACTAAAAAGTCTGTGGCCCCCGGAGTTCTTCCAGCTTGACCTTTCTGGCCCCCACAAAAAAAGTTTGGACACCCTTGATTTACACTATAAACCAGACCAAAATGCTTGCTTGTTAAGATACTTGTGTTTTTGCAGTGCAAAAGAAAATTTTTCATCAGCCACTTGGGTAATAATAAGTTAAAGTTTGAAGCCGGCAGGGAGAAGGCCTACTTTTTCTGTGTACATAATAAATTTGAGGCTCAGCAAATGAATATGTTTAAAATTAATCTTAAAAGGGGAAAAAAAACGATTTAAACTTGAATTTACTACTGACATTTTTATACATCAGCATAAAAACTTATCAGCAGGACAATCTCTCACAAAGTTTTACCTTCAATAAACAGACTTGTTTTTTTTTAATAAGCCTCCTCACCCTTGTGGCTTTTGAAACTGCCGACTTTAAAGCAAAACCTGCTCATCAAAGTCACGAAGCCTGACACTGACCTGTGTGTCAACGTGCAACACATGTCAGGCGCCGCACTTTTGGGACAAAGTCTTGACAAAGCGGAGTTGTTACCGGTAGGAATTAGCCAGAGGTCATATCCCGATTCGTGATATTCATCAAAAGGTGGAATACTTATCCATTTAATACTGTGCATCGCTCAGAGCCACCTAGCTTCAGACCAGATCATGTTGAAGAGATGAAGAGTGCCAGATAAAGAGAAAGCAACTGCAGATGATAGAGGAGTAAAGAGAAGAGGTGTGTGTGTTTATCTGTGTGTCACAGTAACCAAGCTTCAGATAGAGATGTTGGACTATTTTTTTTCTCTCCTCAGAGGGGATAATTATTGTTTGCATATTCATATATGCAAACACAACATGAATAATTTCCCTCTCCACCTTCCTCTCCCACTCTCCAAAGGTTAGCCCATTAATTACAGCCCAATAATTAGCAGCAAGCATTTTTATAATTTTTTTTTTTTTTTTTTTTGCCAGCTTTCGTGCATAACTTACAGAAGGGTCAGAGTCCAGGACAGCTGTTGAGGGCGTCTGCAGCGTGTGGCATGCCCATGCTAATGCAATGTGTGTCTGCAGTTTTAAACGTTACACAGTAAATTAACAGTCAGTGTTATTTTAACACCAACAAAGTGTCTATATGTGTCCACACAAGCTGGTGTTAAAATAACATTTGTGAAAGTGTTAAAAGATTGACAGCCATTTTTATTTTTGTTAAATTAACATTAGACATTGTTAAACAATCAACAATACTGAATATCACATTAAGATTACAATGGTGTTGGTGTTAAATATAATGATAAAAGTAACACCAACACTTAATGTAAACTGCGGCCCCAGGGCCACAAGTGGCTTTTTGGACCCTCCACAATGGCTCTTAATAACTCTGACTAAACAAAAATAAAAAAAAAACAGATAACATTTTTAATAACAAATGTAGCCATGCAATATTTGCACTGAATTTCCACAAAGAATGACACTAAAAGAGCCAGTAATATGTTTCTAGGTCCGATGTTTACGACAGGGCCATTGTAGGTAGAAAAAGAAAAGAAAAAAAATAGTAAATTTCAGCCAAAAAACTGAGAAATTTGGCTGAAATTTCTGAGTTTTTTCTAAGAATTTCTGAGACTCAGATTAATCTCAGAAATTTTCTAGAAAAAACAAGAACATTTCTGAGCTCCAAAAGACAAAATTTTAAGTCCAAGATTTCCAACTTTTCAAAAATCTCAAATATTCTGAGTTAAGAGTTTTTTTGTGAAAATGTACTCCTCTTCAACATTTTCTCATTAAGTTGGAATCTATATGCTGTTTTTATTACATTTTCCATCCCACTGAAGGAAAAAATGATGCATACTTTTTTTGCTAAATTTGATCTTTACCTTTATTTCAAATCCTAAAAACAGAAATAAAATGGTGACTCTTTAAAACTATACAAATTCCCTTTATTTCCTATATTTATCTAAAATTCTTAGTTGTTCTAAGAGAGTTTTATTTGGCTGGCCTGACAGTAAGAGTGTCTCTCCTGATTGTAAAGCAGTGGTGCCCAAAGTCAGTCCTACAGGGCCGACATCCTGCATGTTTTAGTTCTTTCTCTGGTTTAACGCACCTGGATCCAATGATGGCTCATTAGAAGGCCGAAGAACAACAATGACATGCTGAAAAGGTTGTTACTACCACCAGGAAGAGAACTAAAATGTGTTGGATGCCGGCCCTCGAGGACCGACTTTGGGCACCTTGTTGTAAAAGTTGCAGATCTCTGATTTAGAGAGATCAACCTGACGGTCATGTTTTTGGACAGTGGGAGGAAGCTGGAGTACCCAGAGATAACCCACACATGCACAGGGAGGACATGCAAATGACCCAGGCAACAGTGCTACCAACTGAAGACATTCAGCAATTATGTTGGATTAAGTACATGAATCTTTTTTGTTTTGACAGTGATTTTTGAGGAAACAACTTGTGTGAGGGAATTAAGAAAAAATCCCCACATCCTCTCAGAGGCTTAACATTAGCTGCTTGCAATGTTGGGTTTTTTAAACATACATACAAAGTAGAATGCACTTTTCAGCAGCCGTTACACGAAGGAGTGGCTTAATCAACACCAACCAATTAACACTCAAATTCTGGCAAATATGCCAGAAGTTACACTGACAGTGTTACCTTAAAGCTGTCTGGTGTTAAAACAACACTAACACTTTTTATTTAACACTATACCAAAGATTTCGATGTTGGCATTTTTACTGCGTGGCAGCGAAACTCTTTCAAAAGAAAAGCAGATTAGGATGTACGCCATCAAGGCAAAACCACACACCCTCATAAATACAAGAAAATCAAAATGCACATGTTAGGACAAAAAAAAAAAAAAAACATGCACCCACAGACCAAACATGCTCGCTCCTTCCCTGCTTCCCTCGCTTGTGCAAACACGCACACGCAGAGCGGCCTCAGTGTTGGTTGTTGCCTGTGGGCCTGTGGTCTTTGAACTGCCTCTCAGACTCCAGTCTGCTCAAATTCACCATCAAGAGATCCAGCTCTCTGCCTGCCTAAACTACTCCAACTCAAACACACTCAAAGAAAGAAGAAACGCATGCACGGCCAGGCAGACAAACACATCAGACTGGGATGGAGCTGCACAGCAAATCACAGCACCTCTGCTTCAACCTGCACAAGTTCTCTGGGAAATTAGAGCTGGTTTCCTACCTGGAGTCAAACATCCAGCAGCCCAACCTGAAACTTAAGAAAGGAAATTGTTCCAGAGCTCATTCTGCAGTCCGGACTACTCTCAGGGTTGTTTGGCTTTATTTACAGATTTAAAACATTTTGCAAAAATGCATAAGTTGAGGAAAAGTTTTGGATTGCTTTTTTTTATCTATTTATTTTTTTATATTTAGTTGAAAGGTACAACAGAGTATTTATTAGGACCATGTTAAGAAAATAAAATTACGAGAATAAAATCGTAAAATTACAAGTTATAATATTGTGAGAATAAAGTCACAATGTTATGAGAATAAAGTTGTAAAAGAATAAAGTATTATGACTTTACTTTGGTAATATCCTCACTTTATTCTGGTAATAATATGACTCATTATATTACGACTATAATCTTATTTGATTTCAACATTTTACTATTAGGATTTTGTTCTGGTAATATTATGACTTTCTTGTAATACTATGATTTTATTTTCATAATACTATGACTATTCTAAAAATATTATGACTATTCTTGTAATACCACAATAAATTTTATACCCATAATATTGACTTAATTCTTCACGTAATATTACAACTTTATTCTCATAATTTAAGTTTTAACTTTTTTCTTTGTATGGCCCATACTCTTGTATTTTTTCATAAACATCTGTGTCCACATTGGACCTTATTTTCAGAAATGTTTTCATCCACACAGAAACTCTGAGAACTGAGGCTCAAAATCCTGCTTTTACTCCTCCAGACCTGTAAGTGGCGCTAAACATAAAGTATGGCGCATACGCATAAGGCTTCCACGCAAACTTAGCAGTAAACAACAAGAATGCTGAACCAAGTGATCAATGAGTCATAACAAAAAAGAGTAGTAGATAAAGTTAACCTAGTACTTAAGCAAAGTACAGATGGAAACTGTCAGCAGGAGCAAGATGAACATCTGCAGCTGAATGTGTCGAGTCAGGGAGTTAGAAACATGCCGTTAATTTTACTGAAGTAGTGGACTGCTATGTGGAAGTTTATCTGTATAGCACATTTTAGCAACAAAGCTATTAAAACATCATACAGTCGGCAATTATGAAACAAGCAATAAACATTACATTTTGTCAAATGTCATCATCAAATTCATCAATATGTTGATCGACATTCTAAAGCAACTCTTAACAGATTGGTTTTTAGCTCTGAAACAGGCAGCACTGTCTCAAAGATAACAGTGTTAGCTTTATATGTGCCTAGCACTTAAGCAAAGTGCTACACATGGAAACTGAATATTCAATATTTAATACATAGAATATTCTAACAGCTGAAACACTACAAAATAGTGTTTCGGCTGTTTTGCATGTTTGGTTCTGGGGATGCAGAGAAGGCAAACATATGGATTAATTTCTCTATATCTTGTTGATACTTTAGTCTGTTTGTCCTAGAAACATTCTTCAGGTGATAGAAGGCTGACTTTATAACTATCTTTATGTGTCTCTGAAGGTCTAGGTTTGAGTTCATTTAGGACAAAAGAAGAAGAAAATCAAACCACAAGTGAAATGAAGCTTTGAATGGAAGTTGTAAAGGAAGCATTGAGAGAAATTCCAACAATATGGCTGGAAAACAAATCACTAATAACATATATCGAAACTGACAAGTGATCAATATCAATAGATACTAGGTTTGATAGAATATTCAATATATATTCACTGAATTCCAATACAGACCCATGCAACACTGAAATTCAATTCTAATTAAAAAGTATCTTATTAATCCCAAACAGAAATCAAATGTTGTTGGAACTCACATCAATTCAAAATTTGTCAAAAAGTTGTTTTCAGGGAGAAAGGCTTTAGCCGCTCAACCTCTCTCAGCCAGTTAAGAAACATTGGTAACATTAACTAAGTCACTAACTCTTTGGTTACCTAGCAACTCACGCATTCTTTGGTTACCTAGCAACAACCTGTTGCAGCAGCAGTTTGAGGTTTTGGTTTTTCCTTATGTCTGCTTAAAAATAACATAACTGTGTGGAAAGAAAACAAAAGAGGAAATATTACTCCACTAATATGGCAGAATTATGAATATTGAAAACAAAAAACTGAGAAATTATTATTGATATTGACTGATGTGAAGCGTTTTTCAGCCACACCGTCCCGCCTTAAATATTCGCTATGACACAGGATGAGCTGAAGTTTTCTTTAAAGTGTCGGATGAAATCTGCTAAATCAAAATCACATGCAGCCCCACTAGTGTAAATGAATGGCATCTGTAGGTAGAAACATGTTGAGGTTGTAGCTGTTTTTTGATATTTATAAAATGGCATTACATCCTCTTGAATGTTCATAAACCACATAAAGACATCTGACTTTTTCATCAGGTGTGCCAACAGGTATTAAGGTTGATGAAAGCTACAGAATTTAATGCAAAGTGAAAATTACAACCGAAAAATGTTACGAGATTCTTTTGGTCAACACACCAAAGGCTGTAAGACTTTATAGTCGCGGCGTTGTAGCAGATAATTTCCCGCCTGGCATCTTCCCACTTTGATCCAGGCTCCTTCCCCACACAGTCAAATGAGAGATGATGTGACTGTGCTGTTATACACCGCGCGTGTAGGCTGTGCCTTCGCTTTAAAGAGGAGTTTTAGAACTGAGAAACCTGTCCTGTTCGCTTTTTCACGGAAGCTAATTTACCGGCTCTCGCTCGCTCGCTGGTGGCACCGAGGAAAGGGAGCCGCTAAGCTGTTTATATCATACGTGTTTGTGTTTTGGGGGGAGAAAAAAGGCTGTTTGAAGAGGGAAAGGATACATTTTCCTGCTCTCTCCTCCCATTAAACATATTTGTACACTTCATCTGCAATAAAAACAGCAAATCAATCTCATTTGGCGCTCTTCAGAGGGCTCTTTGATGTGAATGACCTCCCACTTTCTGCACCAACTGGAGCTCAACGAACACCCTACAAAAAAGTGATATTTATCCCGCTTTCCAAAATTAATTTATTTTTTCCAATGGAAAATCCTTGAAAATTTCATCAAACACATTCTAATCAGGGACTCCTCAGGTCAGCTAATGAGTTGGCAGGAGTGGAGCCCTTTCCAGGCGGTTCTCTTCAAAGGGCCGGCTCATTAGCGTTAGCAGCTCTGATTATGATACTTTCACATGCTCCCCTCACACACACACACACACACTTCCTCATTCACTGACACACACACGCTTGTATAGAGCTGTTATTAGCTCAGTTAGCATCATTAGCAGCCAAGGTCAGTGTTTGAAGCTGGAGACAGACGGGCTACCTCCTCCTTCCTTCAACCAGCCTTTCAAAATGTCTCCCAGCTCCAAAGTTATATCTCTGCAATTAGACCAGAAGAAAAGTGAAAGGAAATGGAAAGCAAAGGCATTTTTTAAAAATGTAGCAATAGTTAAAAAAAACAGTTTGTCCTTTTTTGTCCTTTAGCATTCCAGGTTTTAATCTGCCAGCATTTCCCTCCGTTGTTCTGTGCAGGCAAAGAGATAAATGGTTCTCCACAACTCCACTGAGGGTTAATTAAAAAAGTAGGTGGGGAAAAGTGTCACTACTTTTTCCATTATTCAGCACTCGTTTTGCTTTCAACACTTCTTGTTGTATGGCTGTTTACAGGGTTTAGAATGATTGTCGACACTGATTGGACAAATTGGTGAGCAAATAAAAATGTTTTAATTTGGAGCAAAATCAAAATGAAAAAGTTTTTATTAAATAAACATAAAAAAGGACTACTAGAAAACATGATTTAGAAATAAAAAGCTGATTTTCTCAAAATGGGAGGACAAGATTGTACCATTCTCAATACCATGACTTTACTGGAATATTCTGTTTTTGTGATGCTCATTTTAAAATCAATCTGTTAGCTATTAGATTAAACTTTTTACACTTAAGAAAAATTATTTAAGAGGGCAGGCTCAAGGAATCTTATGAGACTCTTCAAAAACAATCTTAAAACTTTTCAGTTACCCACTTTCACTAGCTGAAAAACGTATCACGATGTAAGCATTTCATATCAATCAATATCAATAATTATTGATCAGTTTTTTGTTTCAAATATCTGAAATACTGCAAAAACTGTTGGCTTGATCTTTCCTGTTTTATCTACAGTTTTCACTCCACACTGTTGTTTATTTTTAAGCAGTTATGAGGAACAGTGCTGAAACTTTAAACTGCTGCTGCGACAGTTACTCAGCAGGTTGTTGCTAGGTAACCACAAGTAACTAGACAAGTATTGCTAGGTAACCAAAGAGTGAGGGAGTTAGTTGAGTCCACCAACCTTGCTTAGTCGCAGTGATACAAATAATGACTTTCCTCTGCCTACATCCCCCAGAATGCTGTGCGGTTTTGTTTTCTAATTTTACTGTTTACAATATTCCTTGTTAAATAGTGTAATTGTACAAACCATGACAATAACAGTGAGTCGCATACTAAACTTATAGTTTTGTGTAGCATTACCATAATTGTAGTAATCTGATATTTTTGTCTGCTATATAATTTTTTCCCTTTCTTATGTTTTTCTTTGATTAAGAGTGTAATAAAGTTGTTGAACCAAATTTGAAATCCGCATGGACAAAAGTTTTACCCAAGTAAGATTATCACTACTTCAATATAAATCCAAGAAATTAAGTAAGTAAAATAAGTAAGAGTATAAAAGTATTCTGTAGAAAGTCTACTCAAGTACCAAGTAACTGATCAAATTATCAATCATTTAATATTTAAAAAACTACATTGTCATCAGGCCAAATTTTAAAGTTTTGGTATTTTAAGGACCAAAATGACAATAATTAATATAAGTAACAAAAAATAACAAAATCAGGCAAAAAAAAAAAGAATAAACAACAATTAGAAATCAGTTTCTCTCAATAATAAACTTATGAAACTTGAACAAAAACCGCAGTTGTGTGTCTGGTGAATTTTTGATTAATTTACATATTTGTACTATAATAAGTAATAAAGTACTTATTTGTTTTTCATTCAGTGGGTAGAAAATCCAGAACTTTTACTAAAGTAAAAGTAGAGATACTTCATAATAAAGTTACTAGAGTAAAAGTAAAAAGTACAACTCTCGATAGTCCTTTAACAATAGAAGATCTATCTGAAGCAATAGACAGCATGAACAGTGGTAAAACCCCAGGTCCTGATGGACTTCCAATAGAATTTTATAAAACATTTAAAAATAAATTAATCCTACCACTTCTCAACATGTATGAGGAATCATATGAAGCTGGAATACTCCCAGACTCACTGAGGTTCATATCAATAACTCTCTTGCTAAAACCAAACAAACCCTCCACTGAATGCTCCTCTTATAGAGGAATCAGATTTTGTGTAAAGCCCTCTCTAGGAGATTAGATAAGTACCTGCCCAGTTTAATAATAGATGATCAACAAGGATTTATTAAAGCAAGACAAGGCTACCATAATATAAGACGGGTTCTTAATGTACTGCATGAAAAACATAATTGTAAGGACACAGCAATGTTATCATTAGACGCACGTCAAGCTTTTGATAGAATAGAGTGGGATTATCTGTTTGAAGTGCTCCCCAAATATGGATTTGGTGAAACCTTTCTAAAATGGATACGACTATTATATACCGATCCCAAAGCACAAGTTTTAACTAATAATAACATGTCAAAACCTTTTAATTTACAACGGTCAACTAGACAGGGTTGCCCCCTGTCACCACTACTTTTTGTATTGGCAATAGAACCTCTGGCAATGGCTGTTAGAGCAAATACAGGAATATCTGGTATTAGAATTGGAGGAAGAGATCATCTCATTTCCCTGTTTGCGGATGATATCATATTTTTCATGAGTAATCTGAAGATCAGTATTCCTAAATTATTACATCTAATAAAAGAATTCGGTGAATTTTCAGGATATACAATTAATAATTCTAAATCAGAGTTAATGTTTCTTAATGAAGAAGAAAGGAGAAGTCCTATTGTGACTACCCCATTTAAAACAACAACAAAAGGTTTTACATACTTGGGCATTAAGGTCACCCCATCTCTTAATGAAATAAGCACAACAAATTATAATCCCCTTGTGGAAAAAGTCACAGAAATGCTAAATAGATGGTCAAACCTGCCTATATCTATGATAGGCCGAATAAATTTATTAAAAATGACAATCTTGCCCAAATTTTTGTATTATTTTCAAACACTTCCATTACCGCTGTCAGATTCATTTTATGACAGTCTGGACAAACTATTTAATCAATTTATTTGGAGTAATAGAAAAGCAAGACTCCGCTTAAAACTACTCTATCTGCCCTATGAAAGAGGTGGACTTCAAGTCCCTAATTTCAGATGGTATTATATGGCCGCCCAACTAACATCAGCTACCCACTACCTTTGCCCGACGACACCTCCAGCCTGGGTAGATATTGAACAGCAATCTGTTCCAGATTTCCCCTTAAATACCTTTCTATATTCTTCGGACCTAAAGACATTAAAAAAGACCACAAAAAACCCCTTTTTAAAAAATACGATTACAAACTGGTATGCAGCACACAAACATGTAGGTGAGCATCCAGAGCTATCACAATTTACCCCAATCTGGGGTAACGAAAGGTTCATCCCAGGGAAAAATGATGGAGGATTTAAACTATGGAAAACCAAAGGCATTCAGAAAATTAAAGATCTGTATGTTGATGGCAAGTTACTTACTTTTGATGAGCTATGTAAGAAGTATTTAATACCCCCGAAACATTTTTTTAAATACTTGCAATTGAAAAACTTTATGTCATCAAAACTGAAACAAATAGTTGACATTCCACCCTTAACAAAAATAGAAGAGGTGTGTGTTGGAGACTCAAAAGGGAAAGGTTTTCTCTCTGTGTTCTATAATTTGTTAATGCTTTCCTCTAGGGACTCAGCAATAGATAAGTTGGACGCTTGGAGAAGAGATACTTTCGAAGATATAGATGAGGAAGACTGGAATCAGGCCTGTTTAAAAGCACAAAAACAAACAATAAACACACGATTTAAACTTTTGCAATATAAATGGCTTATGAGAACCTATATAACACCAGTTAAGCTTCATCATATGTCCAGTGATATTCCAGATACTTGCACTAAATGTTTGTTTGAAAAAGGAACTCTTCTCCATTGTTTGTGGGAATGTCTTAAAATTCAGAGGTTTTGGAGGGATGTTATTGGGTGTCTATCTGAATTGTTTAAGGTAAAAGTCCCATTAGAGGTTAAAATCTGTGTACTAGGAATATACCCAGCGGAATTTAAACAATCACAGAGGAAAACTAAATTGATAGACTATGGACTTCTTCAAGCCAGAAGATCTATAGCATTATGCTGGAGAGGCATGGATGCACCCTCCCTGGGACTTTGGAAGAAGGAAATTGCAAATTCGCTCGGACTGGAAAAGCTAACATACATCACCAAGGGTAAACAACGGGATTTTGAGACTCTCTGGGAGCCATATATGAAGATCATAGGGACTGAAGGTGGAACTTATTAATGGCTGTCTTGTCTACAGTTTCTATTCATATATTGTTCTGTTATTTTTCTTTCTTTTTTCTCTAAGTTAATCTAAAAGATTTTTGATATTTTTGGAACCAAACAAATGCAGGTTTGAAGGGTGAGTGTGGGAGTGAATGCAAGAGTGTATAAGTACATGTTATAATGTTAAGTTTGTTGTGTGTAAATTTGTTATGTCAAAAAAGAGAAAATTCAATAAAAAAATAAATAAATAAAAAAAAGAAGTAAAAAGTAGAGTGTAGTAAAAGTACATGTTTTCAAAAAAGTTACTCAAGTAAATGAAATTGAGTAAATGTAACTAGTTACTACCCAACTCTGGTCATGGATGCAGTGGATTTAACTGAGATAGACAGTGACTGTTTAAGGAGCTGTGTGTAAATGTGTGCAGGAGCTGGAAACATGAATCCAGGGCTTCTGTGTGCACGCAGGCGTGAGGGCGTGTGTGTGTGTGTGTGTGTGTGTGTGTGTGTGTGTGTGCTCCCAGAGAAAGCCAATTGAAAAACCTCTCTGTAGTCTATCAGATTAGCTCCATTAGTGGATTAGCCGGATTAGCGGGTTAATTGCAGTCTGCTGCTGCGCTGGTGCGCAGAGGCTAATGACAGCTAACGCCAGTTAATCGCCCGGCAACGGGCTCGTCTGGCAACATGGCGCACACATCAGGGAAACCAGCGTCCAGCAGCTTCCCATGAGGATTAGCAGCCAGACATCTCTGCTAGCTAGCAGCAACACATCTTTCGCTTCGTTTTTTTGCCACATTTAATTATGAAAACAATAATTAATGGAACAGGATAGCACAACATATAAAAACAACAATAAAATACATTGCATAACATAAGGTAAAGTGAGATTTTAGAGTATAAAAAATTTATAAAAGGAAATTATTTTGTATAAAAATGCATTTCAAAAGAGTTTTGATGCTGCTTTTTAAAATTCTAGATTTATTGGGGGTTTTATTGTGAAATTTTCCTGTTCTATATAGATAAAGTTTGTTTTAGTTTTGTCTCTAGATCCAACTTGGTTTAGTTTTCTCCCACTTATGTATTTTGGTCCTACACTGTACAAATAAAAAAAAAAAAGGACGGATTTCACAGTATAAATTCTGTAAAATCTGTATTTATACTGTAAAATTCTGTGGATGCCAGAATTTTACGGTATGAATACCAAACATATTTGGTATTTATACCAAATTTTACTGTAATACAGATTTTACCATATTGATAAGGTCAAATCCAAAACAAGAATAACATTGTTGTTAAAAATTTTGATTTTACCATATTTTATCAATATAGTAAAATCCGTATTTATAACAAAATTCTGTGGAGGCCAGAATTTTATAGTATTTATACCAAATTTATCTGATTCTTTGGCATTTAAACCAAATTTTAATGTATAGACACAGATTTTACCACAGTGATTCTGTGAAATCTGTATTTTTACCATAGAATTCTATGGATGCCAGAAGTTTTACATTTTAAAATTCTGGCAATGCAGCTGCCAGTATTTCACCATAAATTAGAGACGTTTTTTGTTTTTTTTACAGTGTATTGTTAACACCTGAAACACATTTGTTCTTCTTTCTGGGAAAACACTTGTTACAGAGATATGTTAAACACAAATCCTGTAACTTGACCAGTGCAATTAGTAATTGGACAGTAATTCCTGTACGAGAAGCCGTCCGGCTCTGCGGATCAGCACCTTGAGGCAGATGTAAAAACAAAACCAAAAATCAACCTCAATCACCACCGGTGGAGAAAACGAACAGAAAGAGACGATCAGTCCAATCTGCGGCGCGTCTGGCCGTTAGGATGTGGCGTTTGGAGCCGAGCGGATGCTGTGTTATTGATGCGGTAGCCAATGAGGTCTGACACATGGCTTCAGGACAGGAAACGCCAGGGGTTATGGGTAAAACGGGTGTTAGCAAGCGTGAGCCGAAAACGCACGTTGCTGGCATGCAAAGAAAACGAGATGGAAAGGGTGTCCACGCGCGTACACACTCTCCGTATATATTCTGTGGGCACCTCGGCCTCATTAAGGGGAAGTGGAGGGCTCCCTGCTCATCTTTTAAAGATAAAACAAAGTGCTGTGATGTCATACCTCATCAACCTCCGCCGAGGAGACGAGAAGCACTTTAGCAGAAAGTGTGTGATCGCCTGAACGCACAGACCTCCCTCTGACACTCGCTTGTGCTTTTTTTCCTCTTCTTCACAATCGTGGCGGCAGCGGATGGTGGATGAGGGATGCATGTTGGTTCGGGGCTAAACATGATATCTCCTTTCCCCAGGGCCAGCCAATCAGAACAGCCTGCCAGGGAAAAACAGCAAAAGCACTCAAGATTGGCCAGAGGAAGACACACTCCTAAACACATACATGCTAACATGCACATAAACCTACAAAAAATAAAAATAAAAACACTCTGTACTCCTTTAAAAAAACAGCCATTCAGACAAAGAAATGCATGAGGAAGGCCCGGAAAGTTGCTGGAAAATTAGCATCTATATCTCTTTAGAGTGTATATCAGCTACCAGCAGTATGAGAGAACAAAGCTGGGACTCTGTGTTCTTAGAGTTGCACCAGTTTCTGCTGGGGGTTGGTCCTTAGGGTGGGAGCTGGGAGGTACGGAGCACAGGAAGTAAGCACCTGGGGGGGCAGCAGTCAGGAGAAGCGCCTAGAGGTCCTGGGCAAGACACGTTCGCTGCTACCGGCTCTGTTTTACGGAAGACGGATCCAGGGGAAGCGTTTACAGGAGAAGCAAAGCCCCCTATTAAAACCACATTGGGTTTTGAAGACAGTCAACACAAATCAGTGCAAGAATTTCATGTTTTTCATAAGTTGTTTCTTGAGCCCTGATGGTGCTATGAGCGATTTCCCCCAAGCAAAATTTGGTCGCAAAGACATGAAACTGCTGTGTTGAGTTGTCTAGACAGATAAAGATGAAGTAGCCTGTTCTTTTCTTAATGTCACTGAAACCTGATCAAATATGTCAAAGGAGGCTTATTTTAGCAAAATTCAGATTTTGCAAGTATTTGGTACCAAGCGCTTAAAAAAACCCACCCAAACTGTGTCTGTGTTTAGCTGTGTCTCTTTCCAGGATGGAGCCATTGATTTTTTGTGTTTTTATAATTCCCTTCATAAAGCCGACTTGCTCTTTTACAAGTCAACTGATGCAGGCCTGCACTGCAAAAACACAAAATCTTACCAAGTATTGTTGGTCTAGTTTCTAGTGCTATCATCTTGGTACTCTTGAAATAAGACAAATCTAACTTACAAGTAACTGTTAAGCAAATTATAGCAGCTTATTTTAAGTGAATAATTATTTAATATTGACAAAAAAAATGTACTAGGTCCGTTGGCAAATTATTTCACTTATTACAAGGGAAAAATGTTTTGTTACAAGTGAAACAATCTGACTTTTTAAAAATCAATTTTAAGCAATGTAAAACTTGCCAATATGTTTTGCTCAAAATTTACTTGTAAGTTGGTTTTTATCTTATTTCAAGTTCAGGAGTACTAAGAAATTTGCACTAGAAACTAGACCAACACCACTTTAAGATTTTGTATTTTGGCAGTGTGCGAATACATTTGATTATAAGTCTGGAGTCTAAAAAAGGTGGACTGATTTTGACTTCTTCTAGCCGCAGTGATCCTTAGAGAAAACACTGAGAAAATGTTTTTAAAAAAAATTATAAAAAATTGCCTTAAACTAGTTGTGACGTGTTTTACTTTACTCTGTCTTTTGTTGCCGTTATTCCTGTAGCTTGATTTGTAAATCGTCTTTGTTCTACCTTATAATGGAGGTATTCCTGGCTCAGTGCTTCCGTCTTTCTCTTTCCTGGATAAAGCCACTGATGGAGCTATTTCTCCCATTAACTTTGTGTTTCTTTCTTTTTTTTTTAATTGAAAGTACACCTGGGTTACGGCTTCAATGTTTAGCTGTGTCTCTTTCTCAAACTGAACATTTGTCAGAATAATTTCTGTCATTAACTTTGTGTGGCCTCTTTCCAATAGAAAGTTCTCCTACATCAGTGCAACATCATTATTTTTTGTTAAAATAAGAAAAATAAAACTTTCTCCAGATAACATGTTAAATATCTAACATATGTTGATAATTAGATCAATTAGGCTCATTTTCTGCAATACAAATATAGTCAACTTTAATAAAAAATTACAGGCACATAGCTAGCTAGCAAGAGCTAGATGAGTAGAGATATCTAGCTAGATAGCTGGCTAGAGATAGATACATAGAGATAACTAGCTAGTTAGCTAGAGACAGATGGGCAGAGATAGCTAGCTAGCTAGTGATAGATGGATAGAGATAGATAGCTAGTAGCTAGCTAGCAATAGATGGGTAGAAATAAATATGTAATAGCTAGCTAGCAATAGATGGGTAGAGATAGATAGCTAGTAGCTAGCTAGAGATAGATAGATAGCTATCTATCTCTATGCATCTATAAATTCATCCATTTATGGAAGGATAGAGATAGATAGCTAGTAGCTAGCTAGCTAGAGATAGATAGATAGCTATCCATCTCTATGCATCTATAAATTCATCCATTTATAGAAGGATAGAGATAGATAGCTAGTGGCTAGCTAGCTAGAGATAGTTGCTAGAGATAGATGGACGGACCAACATACATATTGGTAGTAAAGTACACAATAAGTCATAAAATTTGGAACAAACTATGAAAACCATGAAGCGGTATTTCCTACACTGAGGTGGGACACTTTTATTTTTATTTTCTATTTTTATTTTTGTCATGAGGTTTGTTTTCTTAACAGGCAGTCTACCATTTCACGATTTAGGGAAAGAAATCCTATCAAAACTCGACCGTCAGTTTGGGAAAGTGCAAATTTGTGAATTTAAGAGCGCTATCCGAGTCAGATCATCAAGCCGGCGCTCAGGTGTAGCGGGCTGACAGAGGATTAGAGAGAAGCGACTCCTCCGCTTGTTTGAGAAGTCGACTCCATCACTCTTCGATTTGCCTCTGGGTCTCACTTGGTTGTTGACCCTCTCATAGATCCTGACAGGACTCTGCGCTCACTTTCTGTTACATCATGTCGGCATGCAAAGACACCAACAAACCGATAAATAAAAGCCTCACAAGGCGGCCGGATACTCCTCTCTTCTATTGTTCATCACAGTTACGTATAATTAGGCTGCACATCAGTGATAAAATAAATAAAACAGAGACCCAGGAGAGAACTGGGATGGTTAGAGACGGTAGGATGGGAGGATTTGGTGGTTGCAGGGTCATTATAGGGTGTAGTAAGAAGCGGAACAGGGGTGGAGCGGTGGGGGTTGAGGGGTTTTTGTGGGGTGCGTTGGGCGGGGGGTGAAGCTTGGAGGCTGTGGTGCGGCGGGGGTGAGGGTTGGTTGGGAGGGGGGTATCAGTGGGGAATGGTGTCAGCTGCAGAGGCAGCAGGGAAAGCCGACATCTTAATAAAACAGCCTCGGGCTAAATCCCATTAAAGGCCTCAGAGCCTGTTACCACTGCTGGCCAGGTATCACGCACACACACAACAAACCCAACACACTCCGCACACACACACGTCAAAATTTAGGCTTGTGCACACAACCGCTCACACACACCGGAATATATTATATATAGATCCATGTGTCCGTCTCTCTGTCTGTTCCTGTCTGTCCATGTGTTGAGCTTTTTCTTTGTGCTCGCTTTTTTTTTTTTTTTTTTTTTTTGTGCGTCGATGTGCCTTTTCATCTCATTGTGCAACTGTTTACTCCAAATTACAAAATAAGCTTAATGAAACCCAGTGAACAAACATTTAAAGGTCTATTGTTGGAAACGCAACAGCTGCAATCCAGTTTGTTTCACTTTAAACTCAACTTTAACTCCAGGTCCAGTGAACCGGACCTTGACTTGGCCGGTCTAGCATATTAATATTCTTTCCTCTAAACCAAGGTTGTGTGTCAAACTCATTTTTATTTTGGGCCACATTATGAACGCCTCAAAAGGCCGACTGTGGTAAAATGTGTTGATGAAATCCATTAATAAACTTCTAAAATTTGAATAAATAGTCGCCTCTGCACTTCATTTAACTGCTTCCTAAAGTTAAATAATACTGAACATGATGTAATTTGGCAGAATACAAACTACGGGAAAAGATCGTGGCCACTGAAAAAAACAAAAAGAATCCCGGCCTTAATCCTCTGAGGTCAAAAGTCAAAATTCTGAGAAATATCCCCTCCATTCGGATTCTTTCCTCAGAATTTTGACTTTTGATCTTGAACAATTAAACTCAGAATAATTGTGGTAAATTATGAAAAAAGTCGTCAAAATTCTGAGAAAAAAAAATCTAAAGCGTGGCCCTAATCCACTTCTGTTGAAAACTGCGTTCAATTGATTGATAAAATATTAAAGCACACAACAGTTATTTTCAAGGTTCTGTTTATGTGTCCCTCTGGGCCATATAAAACTTTATGGCGGGCCACATGTGGCCCGCAGGCCTTGAGTTTGACACGTGCTGTAAACCACTGTAGCTTTAGCTGAAGTTCAGGATCTCTGTCCTGCTGGAAGTGAAAGATAAAATCTTCAAAAGAAACGGCATTTATAATTAGAGAGTTGCATTTACTTAGAAATTGTTCAACATGATGGGAACCTTATCCATGTTATTGATATGATCTGGTCACCATGGTAGGGTTGTACTCAAGTAAAAGTAGCACTACTTCAACATATTTTTTATTAAAATTAAAAGTAGCACTTCAAAAAATTACTCAAGATTTAAACAAATATTTGGTAAAAAGGCGACTCAAGTACTGAGTAATCAATCATTTACCATTTAAAAATTGCATCATCAGACATTATGTGGAAACTTTGGTATTTTAAAGACCAAAATGAAAATATATTTTTTAAATAAATAACATAATTACAAAGTAACAAATTCAGGCCAAAGAAAAATGTTTCGTAATCAGTTTCTCTCAATGTAAAACTTATGAAACTTTCACAAAAACTGCAGCTTTTTGATTAAAACATGTTTGTTTTTCATTCAGTGGGTAAACAATCCAGCACAGTTTTTTCTAAAAACTTACTCAAGTAAATGTAACCAGTTACTACCAAACTCTGCTGGTGTTCAGTTGTTTTCAACAAACTCTTGGAAACTGGATCAACTTTGACTTGAAGCACAGAGCTCAAAATACAAGATATAAGAGCTGGTTTTAACGAAGTAAATACAATTTTTAAATTTTTTTTTAAAGTACTGGTTCTTCTGGCAGATTATTTCACTTAAGACATTTTTCTCATGTTATACTAATTTTAACTTTTTAAGGACTCATTGACTTAAAATCATTGCTGAAAAGTTAATTGAAAGTTAATTTTGTCTTATTTCTAGTTTGCTAACATATTTGCACAATAAGACAAAAAAATACTTGGAAAGATTTTGTGTTTTTGCAGTGCATTAACTTAAGGCAAGTTTACCAACCACCAGAGTTGGGTAGTAACTAGTTACATTTACTCAGCTGCATTTACTTGAATAACTTTTATGAAAAAAATTACTTTTAGGAGTATTCCTACTACGCTGAACTTTTTAATTTTACTTGAGTAATTTCATTATGAAGTATCGCTTCTCTTACTTGGGTAAAATTTCTGGATTTTTTTGCTAATTATATGGATTATTGTCATATTGATTTTTAAAATACCAAAATTTTCACTGAACTTTATATTTTGGTTCGTCTGATGATGTAATTTTTACATGTTAAATGAGTGATCATTTGACCAGTTACTCAGTACTTGAATAAACTTTTTTACCAAATGCTTTTTTACTCTTACTTGGATGGCTACTTTTTACTTTTACTAGAGTAATTTCTACTCTTTCACAAATTTCCTACTGAATGAGAAAAAACATGTTTTAACCAAAAATTCAGACACATTTGCAGTTTTTATTAAAGTTTCACAAGTTTTTATATTAATATTATTGAAAGGAACTGATTTGTGAAAATGTTCTTTTGCGTGATTTTTGTTAGTTTTTTGTTACTTACACGAATTATTGCCATTTTTTTCCATAAAATACCTAAATTTCCACTTATGTTTATATTCTGGTTTGTCTGATGATGTAATTTCTAAATATTAAATGAGTGATCATTTGACCAGTTACCTCATACTTGAGTAGACTTTTTACCAAATACGTTTTTACTCTGAATTGGGTAAAAATATGTTGAAGTAGTTTACGGTTTGCCAACCTGCATGCAGCTGCCTGTAACTCCGAATAATGCAGAAAGGAAAACTCGCGTTTTCTAAAGTGAGAAAAGGAAGCGACAGCGATTTCTGCTGCGGCGCAGAAGAGCTGCGGTGGAGATTTGTCAACGATGGCAATTCCTCCCTGGAGCACTACAGACGTGCGTATGATGAACAGTATCTAAACTGTCCTCTGAGTTTTTATCTACACATACGCCCTGTGATTCTGGGCTGGGATCCAAGCGAGCTGGCCCAAATAAAACACATGCACACACACCCTGCATGTGGCGGTGGAGGCGTCGGGGTGTGGGGTGTTGATATGAAAGACGAATCTATATGTCCCAAAGTTGAAGTTCAGCCTCTGTCTGACAGAACACACAAGTTCCTGTTTTAGTAAACTATTGTTTTGACAGGATGTCACTTCAGTTCTGCAGAGTGTGTGTGAGAGCGCCGAGCGCCGCGCCTCCTTTTTATCTCAGGCCTAAGGCTACTGTCACTGAGCCGGGGGGGAGAATGGGAGACCGAGGCAGGCAGACAGAGGCGTAGAGAGAGAGAGGGAGAGGCAGGGAGATACGGAGGTAAAAGGAGGGATAATTCACTTGTCAGCTGCCTGATGAAATGCTATTTTAACTGAAGCTGCTAATAGGAGCATTACGGGAGTTCAACAAGCCTCAGACAACTTGCACATGGTGAGGTCTGCATGCGTCCCATCAACACAGAAACTCTTCTTCTTCTTCCCTTTATGTGAAAAAAAAACTGCCTCTGCCAGGCTGTGCAGGACGTGGGACTCCACCCTGACGAGGTGGAGGCAGATTTCAAAACAACCTGCTGCATCATTCCTCATGTTTAAACGTTCTGGAAAAGAGGATTTATTAAACTTCTTTTTCTATCTTTAATACAATGCAGTGATGATTGGTTAATGCGTCTATATTTCAAACATTTTGATCCATCTTAAAATAATGTTTGAATTATTGTAACATCTTAAACATCATTTAAGACAGGGGTGTCAAACTCCAGTCCTGGAGGGCCGCTGTCCTGCAACTTTTAGATGAGCCTCTCCTGCACCACACCTGAATAGAATAATGAGGTTATTAGCAAAGGTCTGGAGAACCGATCCACACAAGGAGGAGGTCATTAAGCCATTTCATTCCAGTGTTTTGTACCTGTGGCACATCTAAAACCTGCAGGACAGCGGCCCTCGAGGACTGGAGTTTGACACCTGTGATTTAAGTTTTGCATAACATCTTGGAACATGATTTAAAGTATAATCACTCTTCACATAGTCCCTCACATCGATTGATTGTTTTAATTAGTCTTTCAGTGACAATAAAAGACATAAATTGTTCAGATTATTTTCAGTATTTTCTTCTGAATTTGTCTTTTTGTATTCTTTCATGACTTTTATGACTTAAAGCTGTTTTAGTTGAGGCTATTACCGCCATCTTGACCCAAACTCCCTGGAAGAAGAGTTTATGTTTGTTTTTTGTGTATATTTATTTAGATGACGTAACTAAAAAAACAAAGAAGAAACACAAGCGACAAATGAAAAAGTGTCTTATTTTAAGTGTATAAGAATAATGTAAAAATAGTGCAATTCTACTGGAAATGTGCAACATTTTGTGGTTTTAAATCTATAAAGGTGCAACAATTCACAATTTAAAATGATCCCAGACAGCATTTACTTTCTGATAGGCAAATTTTCAAAAATGCTCATGCAAATCAGCAGTTATGGCTGTTTTTCCCCCCTAAAAGCTCAAAGTAAAATCTTCATATCTACAGCTTCATGTGAGAGTTTAAGTACAACAGAAATGATAAAAGTCTCAGTCTGTGAGTTTGTGAAGGCCACAAACTTACAGTTATAAACTGAAGGTGTAAGAAAAAATAAACACATTTTAGGGTAAATAATTGCTGACAAAACAAACTTTTCAGGATAAAAAATAATTCCGGTTTGGAAAAAGAATAAAAACTTACATTTGTTTAGTATGTTCATTCAATTCAAGTTAATTTCGTTTTAGTTTCAGTCTTTAGTACTAAAGACATTTTTTTTTATCCAAGTTTCGTTTTAAGTTTACAAAAAAGGAGGGAAAATATGCCAAAACACTTCAATTATCGCAAGTATGAGTTGTAAACATCATATTTGATTCCTCCAATCGAATTTTCCTAAAAATGTTGTGTCAGAAATGAGCAGATCTTTTAAAAGGTTGACTAAGTTTCTGCAGCTTTAGCAAACACTCTCATGCAGCATCAGCGCAGCAGCTAGCCATACTGTCCACCGACATTACCGCATTTCAAAGGGACATCTGAGACCTGCACACCCCAACACACACACACACACAAGCAGCCACACACACACTCACTCACTCTCACAGAGAAAGGGTTAAGAGAGCCCCGAGGCCAAGTGATTTACGCAAGAATGGGCTCAGTGGTTCCTGTCTGCTTCGGCATCAGTGTGTGCAGATGTGCATGGGTGTGAGTGTGTGTGTGTGTGGCTTTGGTGTTTAAATAGGATAGTTCTGCACAAACCTCCAGCATCCACACATTGAATTGTATTACAGCATTATTGTGCAGCATTATTAGCAACAAATCTCATCATTGTGTCTATTTAAAGAATATTTATGATCATTTTCCTCATTCCAGTGGATCAAAAGTGCTTTTTTTGTTGTTGCTATTTTTCCATGTTATCAACAAAAGTTTGTTTCTTTTTTAAGTCAAAACTGTACATAACACCTGAAGGCTGCACTGTCTGACCTGAGCGTAAACCGAGAGCAGAGTGAGAGTTCATCTGCTTCATTTTTATGAAAATCTAAACGAAGCAGACAATCAGACGGCCACGCATCCGGTGCGTGTTTTGCTCTGGGACTGAAAAAGGAGCCTTGAATGCCATCTAGCGGCCTCAGAGGGAGCAGCAGCAACAGAGGTCACCTAAAGGAGTAAAATTCATGTCAACAGCACCCCCTGCAGGAGGAAGCGAAAACTACACGCGTGATTTTGGCTTCTGCATCAGCTGAAGCTTATTTTACTTTAACCAGGAATGCAACAGCTTCTGTTGCACCATAAAGTCCTGGTTAAGATCAGAAATGATAAAAACACAAACTTACTACGGGTTTAAAAAAAAAAAAAGATGAGAAACACGATATTTGATAATTACAAGAGTAAATAACTTCAAATTATGTTGTATTTGCACTGGTTTTGGATTGTTTCATTTCCTTTTATGTTTCTGTGTAGTGATTCATATATAATAAGTAAAATATTTTGGGGTTTTATATATTGAAATGATTTATGAAGGGGTAATTTAATCCAATTTAATGAGATACCTGCACATTTTCAGTCAAGTTGTTTAAATTGTTGCGGTGTTTTTGAAATATACATAAGTTATTTGATGACTGACTCACTGAAAAAATCAATAAGGTAAATAAATCAAAACACACTAGCAACATTCTTTCATTTCAAGTAATTTTTTTGGCAATTTTTGGTGACTGAGGAAGTAAATAAAGAGAAAGGTAAACAAAATAAGCAACTATTTCAGAAATGCAAACATGAATATCCCAGACGTGCATGCAAATTACATTTAAGTGAACTTTGGATTTTGCGGTTTTGGTGACTTTTTTTGCAGCAGAATTTTCTTGCACAGACTAAAACTGACTTAACTTTTACATTTCAAGTTAATCTGATAACTCTACCTGCACTAAAATCCTGTTGGTCATACTTAAGATTATTTGATATTTATTGCTATAAGGCGAACTTTATCCTTAGTGTTTGTGAAATCTGCCCTGGTCACTCTTGGCTGCAACATAAAATGTGAGATTTTCACCTTCCTGCTCCTAAATGAAGTTATACTTTCCAATAAAACAATCAGATCCCATTATCTGCCATTCTTTAACAAATTAGCAGGAAGGGAAACTTGCTGGCAGAGTGCTGAGGTCTCAGCGGCCATCAGCATTCAGCCGGTGAACGGAAAACAGGGACGCTGCAGAGGCCTTCACTGCGGAGCTGGAGACCATGGTGACTGACATGTCATCCTCACACACACACACAAACGCTCACACACACACACACACACACACACACACAGAGTTTAAAACTGGGAGTCTGTGAGGATGTGCATTGACTCAAGGTGTCTGTCAGAGTGTGTGTGGAGCCGTGGATCTCCTAATTTAGCCTCTAGAGAGCTGAGACGTCGGGGTGTCAATCTCTCTGCGCCGCTTTTTTCCCCACTTAACTTTTTAACCGAGTTTCCTTCTCTTTGCAATCCTCCGTATTTATAGCTGCCGAGCCTGGAGCAGACACGTATGTTTGCAGGAGTGCGTGTGTGTGTGGTATTTACCAACATTAAACTCTTTGTGCCATGTGTGTGTGTGTGTGTGTGTGTGTGTGTGTGGGTGTGTGTGAGAGCTGCACAGCTGTTGATATTGTGAGGGTTAGGGGTTTGGTATTTCAGTCAATTTCCTCCGAGACGAAGATGAAGCATGGCGAGGGAGGGAGACAGAGGAAGTGTGGAAATCGCTGGAGGAAAAAGAGAGAGCAGAGGAAGAAAGAAAGACGAGGAGGTGAAAGAGATGAGGAGGGAGGGATGGGGATGAAGGAGGGGCGGATGAGGCAGGATTCTGGCCGGGTGAGCAGCTCTGAGACTAATTAAGGTGAGGGCAGTGGCAGAGACGAGGTAATGATGAAGAAAAGGATTTACTCCCCACTCTCTTCCTCTAAGAGGCGCAGCGCTGCGTCTCCAAACCAGCCGAATTAATTCTGTCACAGAAAATAACGCAGCTGTAATTTTTACTGCAGGAAAAGTCGACTCAAAGCGACGAAGTTTTACTTTGACTTTCTGACCTTAAGGTCAACGACATCTGAAGGAAAACAAATCAGAGTCTTTGTATTTTCTTTGGCGCGTTTCCCTCAGAGCAGAGGTCAGAAGTCCAAACAGTTACCTTTGACCTGACTCCTACAAAATAAAATTTTACAGCTTCACAAAGCTTTAAAGATAGCTTTTTAAAATACGTTCATATGGAATTTGTGTGTTTTAATTTATAAACAACAAAGGAGAAAGTACATGATACACTTTATAAAAAAAACTTCTCACTGCAAAAACACAAAATTTTCTAGTTTCTAGTCCAAGTATCTTAGTAAACTTGAAATACAAAGAACTTAAAAGTCTTTTCAGCAAGATAAAGGCGATTGTTTAAGTAAATAATTCCTTAATATTCATTGGCTGATAAATTTACTTATAACATTGAAACAAATGTCTTATTAGTGAAATAATATACCAGTAAAACTACAACTTTTTCATCAATATTAAGAAACTATACTTTAAAAAGTCTTTCTGTCTAACTAATAAGTTATTTAAGTTATTTTACTTGTACTGAGGTATTTGCACTAGAAGCTAGATCAACAATACAATAAGATTTTGTGTTTTTGCAGTACTGTTGGTGAATAAATCCAAATGTTGTATTCAAACACACATACAAACTTATTAAATGGATTTCTTAAGTACCTTGAAGTTTAAAGACATATACTGTATATATATATATATATATATACACATATTTTTTTTTCCCACCCTATTAAGACACATCAAAGAGGACATGTGGCTCTGGAAACTCAGAGGGAAAAACTATTAAAATGTTTCAGTTTTGTCCCAAAACAACCAAAAGCATCCATGTATTTTACCAGAAAGTTGAGAAGTTAGATAAGACTTATTTACTGCTTTTTAGGACATGAAATAAACACCTGCTGAATGCTTCATTATCACCTTGTGGTGTATTTAATGACATAAATGATGCACTGCAAAAACACTAAATCTTACCAAGTATTTCTGGTTTAGCTTCTCGTTTTGTCTTATTTAAAATAAGACAAAACTAACTAACTTCAAGTAACTGTTCAGCAAGAAATAGCAGCTTGTTTTAAGTCAATAATTCATTAATCTTGATTTACATTGGAAGATTATTTCAACATGGAGAAAATGTCTCGTTATAAGTGAAATAATCTGTCAGTAGAACTAGAACTTTTTCATCAATATTTAGGAATTATTAACTTAAAACTAGCTCTTATTTCTTGTTGAAATGTTACTTTTAATTAGTTCTGTCTTATTTCAACTGTCTTAAGATATTTTCACTAAAAAATAGACAAAGAATAGTTGGTAAGATTTTGTGTTTTTGCAGTGCAGACTCTGTTTAGAGTAACAATAACTAAAGCATTGTTCTTATATTTGTCTATATGAGTCTAGTAAATGATTGTAGATCTCGGTTTGGCTGTTTCTGTCTAATCTAAACTGTGGGAATTCAAAATCTGCTGTTGTACCTCAAAGTTGGTCAGCGTTGTTCATCTGTTGCTAAAAACTGTTGCGACTGATGGAAGAGTTGATCTTTCTTGTCTTTGCAGCGTTTTGCGACCTGAAGGGGAAAAAAAGCAGCAAAGTTGTAAACTCTGTTGGGTTTTTTTCAGCTCTGGATTGTTTGGTTTCTTCTGCTGGTAACTTTTCATCCACTGGACGTTTTCTTTTAATGTCAGACGTCCGGAATGTGTTTCTAAACTCACTTTGAGTCTTCTTTGTCATTTTAAAACATAAGTATCAGACAAAAGAGTTTCAGAGCCTTTTGTTTTTCTTTAAAAGAAAAATTAAATCATGTTTTTTTTTATAAGTATAATTTCCCACGTACTCAATTTAAAGGAATCATCAATTACTGAAAGTATTAAATTTAATAAAATTTAATAAACAATAATACATTTATTAGAGGAAAATAAAGTGAAATAAAAATTCACAAATAAGTAAATTTATGTTTATGCAAGGAAAGAAGGCAATAAAAACATAATTACGTTAAAATTAAATAAAGTGAAATAAATAAATCTGTTTGAAATTGGGAAAAAGCCATAAAAAATGTATATATTTAAAATAAAATAAATAAATAAAAGTTATAATGTATTATTGTTCTAATATTGCCCTTTTTCATGCATGAATATGTATTTTTATTTACTTATTTTATTTTACATGTATTGTGGATTTTAAGGGTTCTTTTTTCACTTATTCCATTTTTTCCATGCATAAACATAGGTTTATCCATCTGTTTATTTATTGACTTTTATTTTAAATTTACTGTATTACGAGTTTAAAATTTTTTTTTCCTTTATTGCCTTTTCTCCATGCATAAATATTGATTTATCTATTTACTTATTTTTAGGTACAGAATCAACGATAGACTAATTCAATACTTAAACTCTTTATGTTATTAGTTAAGGTTTGTGGGATTTATCGGGCTGTGTACAGGAGGGAAAAGCTAACGTTTTCTGCAGAGCATCACTGATGTGGCATTCTGACTCCTCCACCTCCTTCCTCTCCGTTTCGTGGGCCAACATGGAAGCTGCTACAGCTCCACATGAGGCCTCCTGTTCCGTCCCGTTCCTGTCTCCCAACGGCAAAACATCTCTTTATAAACGTTCGCTTCCGCCCACACGCATCCAGCATCTGCCGCTCGCTGTGTTTTGGTGTCTTGTAGGAAATTAGCATACAGTTTGCAGAGCCAGAGTCACTTCCTCTCTTGTTGCCTGCGCCTGTCACTGCCTCACTAGAACTGTGAGGCTGCGGCGTCTCCTCAAACACAACCAAACGTCTCTCGTCACACACACTTTGAGTGGTTTAATTTTGTTGGCAGAGACTTGGATCAGTGCCTGAACAATCAAAAGAAGGCAACGCAACAAAATTAAACTGTAAACTTAAAATACTTCAGATTCTGTTTTGCAGGTTTCTGTTGAAAAAATGAAATCTTTAAAGAGATCAGATCGGGATCACAGCAGAGACGTTGCTTGTGTTGGTCTTGTTTTCTTTCAGTTTAGATTTTTCTCTCATGTTGTGATGTATTTGTAATAAATCCTGATTGTCAGGATTCACATGAATTTGAGGATCTGGATGGATTAGCAGTACATGCTGAGACGAAATTTTAAAAATCTCTGCATCAACAAAAAGACAACCTGATTTCTTCATAAATTTCCTCCATTTTGCACGTAACTAGTTCACAAGGCGACATCCTGGAATTGCATGACCGGATCATGTAAAACAAATCACCAATAGAAAAGTCTATTTTTCACTTTTTTGCATTAATTTATTTTTATGTTTTACGAGGATTATAAACTGCTTTCATTGCTATTTTTGAAAAGCAGGAGTAATTCTGCTGCTGATGTCTTTAAGAATCACCTGCGCAGTTACTAGCGCAAATGTCTTGCAGCAGGAAGTTTCGTACGGAAATGTACGGAAATGAGGGACGGGAGTATTGAACAGAGAAACTGAACTTGTTTTCCAAAGTTGTTTTTGCGAATTTATTCATTATTTCTTCTTGTTCAAGTATTACTAATTTGTCTGTGAGAGTAAAACGCCTGGTGGGGATCATAGACGGAGGTATTTATAAAAGTTGGAAACGGCTAGCTTAGAAACCGACTCGTACCTCCTCCCTCCTGATGTGTTGATCAAATTACCGACTTTGCTTGAATTCACACCACATTATTTATGTCACTATGTCATAAACAGCATTTCCTCTTATACCGGAGCAACATTAAAAACGTACAGAAGACGAGATGCTAACCAGTGTTTTTTCCATACATGCTAGGCTACATGCTAGGCTACATGACGGAGGAGCATTGTTTCCATGGTTCCCAACGGTTAGACACGTACTTTCTCCATGATGTGATATTTTATATCTTTCTAATTACACTTACTTATAAAGTATATGAATGTTAATCTTCTTACCATGTAAAAATTGTTCAGGGTTAGGGTTAGGGTTAGGGTAGGGTTAGGGTTAGGTCATTGTGATTAACGGCTGCCGTCCATCGCCGCCAGATCTTTTCTCATTAAAAGTTATAAAATAAAACTACAAGTTTGGTTTATATCCTTGTCTTTTTCTGTAGCCGACCGCACAGCACCCTGTGACCATCTTTAAAGTGAAATCAACTCAATTAAAGCAATATTAGATTACAGATGTCTTCTTCTTCTTCTTCTTCTTCTTTTCCTTTTTTATGGCGGTTGGCAAACAACTTCTAGATGTGCATTACCGCCATCTACTGGAATGGAGTGTGGATCGGGACGCTAACTATATACACCCCCCTCAAAACAAAACAAAACAATAAAATAAAAAAATAAATTAAAAAAAATAATAATAATAATAAAATAACAACACTTAAATCTTTTCTATCAATTTTGTTTTCTTAAGATAATTAATTAAATAACTTATATCTTTAGAATTAGAAATTTTTCCCAAAATATCTTGTAAATTTAACTGTAATTTATTTTCTTGTAACCGGCTAACTAATTTCCTTCTCTCAACAGAATATTTGGTACAGAACAACAAAACATGTTTTACTGTCTCTTCTTGACCACAAAAATCACAACTTCCAGTTCGATGTTTTCCTATTTTAAATAAATTACTGTTTAACCTTGTATGTCCAAAATGCAACCTAGATATAACTGTTTCCTCTTTTCTATTTCGTCCCGTTCTCCTCATTGCACCAACTTTTCTTTGAATACTGTACATCCATCTACCAGTTCTATCTTCCTCCCACTGTCTCTGCCATCTTTCCTTAACCTTTTGTTTAATAATAGATTTGATTTCTTCTCTACTAAATGGAACTAATATATCAATATCACTATATGTTGAAGCTTGTTTTGCATATTTATCAGCCAACTCATTCCCTCTTATTCCTATATGTGATGGTATCCATGTAAATATAACTAATAACCCCATTGCTTGAATTCTATATGTCATTAACTGAATTTCTAATAAAAGATCCGGTCTACTATTAGCATGATTATTTTTTAATGAATATAAAGAAGAACTTGAATCAGAGCATACTATGCTTCTTAATGGACGGACTTCCTCAATCTATCCTAAAGCTAAAATAATTCCCATCATCTCTCCAGTATAAACTGATACTCCATCAGTAATTCTTTTACATTTTTTAACTTTGAATTCTGGAACAATGAAAGATACCCCATTATTGCTATTTGAGTTTTTAGACGCATCTGTAAAAACTTGGACATATCCATAGTACTTACTATCTAAATATGATTGAACCAAATATGGATCTGAAATGTTTTCTCCTTTCCTTTTCTCCAACAAAGTTAAATCAACAACATTATTATGAAATAGAGACGGATAAACTGGTGAAAGAGGAACTGTTTGACTAATGTTTATATCAGATAAACCAAAATCTTTTATAACATTTTCTATCTCCCATCCAAAAGAATTTAATTTCTTCTTTTCTTTTTCCCAACTAGATTTTAAAATGTCTTGACATGGATGATTTCCATCATGGCCCTTTAAATTACACCAATAATTGGACTGTAACTGTAATCGTCTGAGATTAAGTGGCATCTCTCCCATTTCTATTAGCAAAGATTACAGATGTCTGTTTTTGGACTGGATTAAAAGGAGCACGTTGGTTATTTTGACGTCCGTCATGGCGGAGTGGGCGGAGTTATGAAGAGCGTGACGTCACGTGAAACAAAAGCACAGTACGTATTACGCCGCTACGCTCCTGACTACCGGAAAGTAATGTAACTGACACAGTTCCATTACAGTGTAACACAAAAAAACACTTTGAAGTCATTAAGCAAAACCAGAATTAATCCATATTAATCCACTAGAGGGCGCTGTCTTACTCCAGAACAATATAAGGCGCTCTGTCGTGTTTTGTTTTTTTTTTAAGTAAAGGCTTTTAAGTGTAAGTGCGCTTTAGAGTCTGGAAAATATGGTAATATTCATTTTTATTACAGCTGAGGTGTGTACCTTTGTTAAAATATGTCTTTTGGATATTTTAAAAACTGTCATTGATAAGAGACAGATGATCTGTGGGAAAATAAATCAACTTTCTCCAGGTGGTCCTACTGCCATCTGCAGAAACAACCATTTACAGATAGGAGGCGTGTCTTAGAGCTGTCAATCATGATCATATTCCTGTAACGTAATTTACATAAAGTAATGTATTTAGTAAGATTTATATTCATCTTTATATTTAGATGTAATTCCTCAATCATAACTACATTTATTTGCAACTTCTCAAAAAGTTCGGGCTGCATTCTCAGGTTGTAACAATAATTACTTAATGGATTCTAATAGACTGACTTTTAATTTTATTTGATTGAATTTTATTTTAATTTTGATAATTTCATCAGATTTAATTGTCTATTGTTTAGTCATTTGTCTTGTTAATGCATTTAAGTTTTATTCAGTTTATTAATCAATTCAAATTTCTCTTTAATTTCTTTGATACATTTGACAACATTTAAAGACAAAAACGAACAAACCTTTTTTTTTCCTATCCAAAGATGTTTTTCTAACTTTCCGTCATGATCCCTGAGTTTGTTGTCTAAAACAGAAAATCTTAGATGCTAAATGCTAAATTGCAATTCTGATGTGTCAGACAAGATTTTTTAGAGCACCAAAATGTTTGACTCTTGTATATTTAGAGAGAGAATCTTAAACTGGACAGAATCATGTCTTTTTCCCTCACAGAGAGCACAGCCTCTGGCTACCGAACTCCACATGTTTGCACATATTTGCACATGTTCTGCTCCTTCATCTCCGTGTCTGCTAGCATACGGCCACCTGAACACGCTGCCTCTTTGTCGCTCGCTTATCAGAGTTCAGAGCCAGGTGTGCCTGAAGCAGAGAGCTGAGTCTTTGAGCTCACAGGGTGGCATCGCTGGTTCCCACGTATGAAAAAATACGTAGCTCAGCCTTGTCCAAAAAGTCACTATATTTGTCACTGGGTGCTTTTTTCTTTTTTTGAAGAAGGGGTCTGAAAAAGTTGCTAAATCTGGTGAGGAAGCGTGAAAGTTGGCAGCAATGCTTGGGGCATGGCTCAGGGCAAAGTCTGTATAGTTATGACATCACAACCTTATGGCGGTCCTGATGATCCATTTACAGACTCCAGGCTTCAATACAAGCTACGTACACATCTCAGCAGAGAAAATATTTTAAGCGTTTTATAGTAAACACCTTGTAAAGCATCCGGCGATCAGAAGAGGAAAACTAAAAGTTCTGCAAATTATTGTACAGATTTTTGTCCTCAGTTTTCTAATAATTATTTTATTTAATAAGGATAACAACTTTTGAATTTTTGGGCTGGCAGCGTACCCAAAAATTTTACTCGAGTAAGTGTAGCACTACTTCAACATATTTTTACTCAGGTAAAAGTAAAAAGTTGCCGTAAAAGAAATTACTCAAGTAAGAGTAAAAGAAAGTTTAGTAAAATGTTCACTCAAGAACTGACTAACTCATGAATTTATCAATCATTTCATAAAATCTTAAAATAGAAAGTTAAGTGGTAATTCTGGCATTTTAAGGACCAAAATGACAATTATTCATAGAGATATCAAAAAACAAAGTCAGGCAACAGAAAAATATTTCCAAATCAGTTTCTTTCAACAACAAAAACTGCTGGCCACGCCCCCTAACTCGACGGTTACACCCGCACGTGAAAATGGATGAAAACAGATGCACAATTATACAATCGTACATTTTGAAAGGCAGAAGTGGAGCCTCCTGTACAACCAACAAGAATGCAGCAAGTGGTTTCTGGACGGTAAGTCAACAACAAAACATCTGTCTTTTCCAGCAGCCGTTGTACAGCTCAGCTTGTGTTGCTAGGTAACGGGCAGAGCCTGCTGATTTCTGACATTACAGACCAGAAGTTTTTGAAACGGGTCACATTCTTGACACCAAATTCTTGCCAAAACCAGTTTTGGCTTTTTCTTTTTAAGTACTTGGGCTGTTTTTAGAAGTAGTAGGAACTCAAATGGAAGTATAAAAGCATGCAAATTGTGAATTGTGCACTTTTAAGAGAAGTTGTCTATAGGCTGATTTGTAAAACAGGGGAAAGTGACTCCAGGGAGTCCCAGGGAGATTCACGTTGCCCTTAAATGGTGAAAACCAGGGAAAGTGGTGAACCTTTCCAGGACTCAATGTCCACACTGCAAAAACACAAAATCTTACCAAGTATTTTTGGTCCAGTTTATACTGGAAATATGTTAGCACACTTGAAATAAGACAAAACTAACTTCAAAGTAACTTTTCAGCAAGATATAGACGTTTGTTTCAAGTTATTAATTCATCAATATTTAGGAAAAAATATCTTGTTATAAGTGAAATAATTTGCCAGTGGAACAAGTACAATTTCATCAATATTAAGGAATTATTTTCTTAAAACAAGCCTCTATTTCTTGCTAGAAAGTTACTTTTGAGGTAGTTTTGTTTTATTTCAAGTGCACTAAGACGTCTCCACTAGAAGATTTTGTGTTTTGCAGTGCAGAATCACTCGAGTCTTCCAGGATGGTAAGGAGCAGGGACTGGGTCAGAAAGAACAGCTTTGAGATATGCAGGATTTATTTTTATAAGCTTGTTGTATTTGTGTGCTTATTTTTAAACCAACAATTAAATAAAAGTTTGAATTGACTCCAGATATTAAGAGTAAAAGACTGTAATAAAAATACAGATGCTTGTGAGCCTCACAGCAGACTTTCTGAAATTGTTATCTACTGTATTTATAATGTTGCACAACCTCTGCTGCTTCTTTCTAAGTATTCATCCTGGAAACACCAGCTGGATATGCTGGAAATTCCTCACTTCCTTATAAATATTTGCTTTTGGTGTCAGGTAAAGACCAAGAAGAAAGATCTTAGATGTTTTTGGAATACTTGGACAGTTTCAGGATTGTTACAGCGTTAAAAACCAAGCTACACTATATTTCCAGAACCACTGAGATGAATGAGATGTTCCTGAACATCTCATTCAAAATATGCTTTAATCCTGAGATGACCAACTTTGAAGCTGTAGAAAACACATGTCATGTCTACAAACTTGTTCCCACATATCTGGGAGGATGCAAAGCCAACCATGAGAAAAAAAATACAAGCTCTAAGTTTTTCCAGTTCAAACAAAGTATAAATGACGTCTTTTTGAGTAATTTATATGTCTAACTTGTATTATATGTGTAGTCCTGCTGCACTGTTGCCTTGCAGCAAGAAGGTTCTGGGTTCTGCGACAGGATGAGGTGGTTTTTTTGTTTTGTTTTTTGGTTGTATGGAAATTAGTGTATTTCACAAAACTGCAATGGAAACCCTTTTTTCGCACCAAACAAGTCACGTGGTCAGCAACCGGAAGTTACTACTGGCGGAAAACACAAAGAAAACAACAGGAAGTAGTAGGAGGATGTTTTCTTAATGACTTATCCTGGTGGAAAAGCTTATTCACATGTGATTTTAATTGTATTTCTTATTTAATGGAGTAATCGTTAATGTGAAATTATATTTTTTCTGACAAAGTTTTGAGCACATTTGCAATGGAAACGCAGCTTGCTGGTGTAAATCAAGGGTGTAGGTTTGGTCTAAGTTTTGGTGGGACCTTGCAACTTACTGCGCCCCCCCCCCCCCCAACTCCCCCGCACCGACCATTTTTGACCACTCGGGGGCGGGGGGGGGGGGCACAACATTGGCTTAATAACCCCCTCCCCCCAACCATAACCAGATCATACAATCTTGTGTATACAACCAGATACAGTCATACTCAGCAGATCAGTTCAAGAACATTTTACTTTTTCCTTTTCAAAATTCAGCAAACATTACAAGTCAGATCAAAAGAAATATCCTCTGGATCTACTGATTATACAACAAACACAACTGCAGATAAGAACAAAAAATGACTTCTTGCACTTCAGGAAAAAAATCCAATTGTTGAGATATTATTGCGTGATAGATATCTAACTTATGGGTCCCCTCACTGTACTTACAGCCGAGGTAGCGAAATAACTTCTAATGTCTGTCGTCCTTTTCTTTTTTGGTGGCGACATGGAGACTCATAATAAATGTGAAACTCAGAAGGAGACGCGTTCACTGTCAGCACCGTGGACCAAGCTTCCGGTCCGCGTGTGGCCAGCTGGCCGCCGCCTGGTGCAGCCAATCAAAGAACGTAGATCCACGTCCTGTGAGCCAATGGCGGGTCGTCATAGTTCATAACAGCGAATTTTAAAATGAATGCTACCACTGCGTAGTATATTGAAATATTAACTAATCAATGTAGATTTTCGTTTATTTATTTTGTTTTTGTTAAAAAATACATATGTTTTTTTTTTTTTTTTTATTAATATGGCAAAAATTGGTCGGGACTATTTTATATCCCTTGAATATTGGTCGTGACATGTCACGACCGTCCATACCCAAACCTACGCCCATGGTGTAAATGCATGTTCCAGGTTTATTTTAATACCTGACTACTGAATGCAAGGTCCCATGTAGCAGAAAGGACATTTCATGAATGAACCTTTTGCACATATATCGTCTTATCACGGTACCAGCCAGGACGTCTTCCGTTCAGAATGGATCGACAGCAACCTTTAGATGTCAGTGCGTAAAAGCGACCGGGGCGTGCAGCTGAGCAGGTTTCTCATTGGACAAGGTCATGGGACATATTTAAGTCCTGCAAGGGACTGCGCTGCGGCGGCGAGTCTCCTGCAGAGCAGAGCGCAGGAACAAGAGACCGCAGCACAGCATGAGGCAGGGAGAGGAGGGAGCGCTGGATGGAAGGTGTGTGAGCAACAGAAAAGCCTGGATAGCAGTGTGTCAAGAGTGCTGTCAGTCACTCATCCATCCAGCTGGCTAATTGGCTCCTTACCCTCTCTCTCCTTCTTTCCCTCTCCCTCTATCCCTCTCTCTCTTGCCCTCTCTCTCTCTCTCTCTCTCTCTCTCTCTCTCTCTCTCTCTCTCTCTCTCTCTCTCTCTCTCTCTATCAGGCGTTGCTCCTAACTGCGCGCCGGAGGCCAAAATGCAGATGAGCTCTGCCTCGCGTCAGGGGGAGCTTCTGCTCTGCTTAATTATTTGTGTGTGTGTGTGCGTGTGGGGTGTGTGTGTGTGTGTGTTAGCCTATGAGCTTACCGGCCCACACACACAACGTTCGAGTTGCTGCTATGCTAAACAGCAAGGCATCCTGGGAATTGCAGTGACAGCTCATTTTGGGGGGTTTTCATAGTCTCTGTATGAAGGCTGCTGAGAGACAACCCTCCCCTCCTCATCTTCCTCCCAAATTTCCCATTCCCCTCACAACACACACACTCACTCACACACCTCTCTCTTTCCCCTGGTGCTCATGGGAACGGTCCGGGGCCTGTCACTAACCCTCCCCCTCTCCTTTATCCCCACCACCTCACCGCCTTCCCCTCATCGCTGCGGTGACAGGGCTTGTTGACAAACGCCAGCAGTCATCAGGGCACCATGGGAAATCTTCTGCCACCATTTTGTCAGCAGTATGACAGAAGTTGTTAATGTCTTGCCTCTCGCCCTGACACGAGACGCCGCGGCTGACAGACTGCTACACACACACACACACACACACACACCCCATCACACTCACGCACACACACATATATATACAACATGCACGTGCACAAACACCCCAACAGGAAATGTCATTTTCACAATATAGACACAAACACAGATGCTCATGCACACACACACACACATTCATGTCCACATTTTGTGTCCCTCTATCCTTAACTCACACACACACACACTCTCATTCAACTAAATCAGTGAGTGTGTGTGTGTGTGCGTGTGTGTGTGTGTGCTGGCTGACAACTGGATATGTGTGGATGTTTAGTGTGTGTGACTCGGGAGTGTTAATGAGGATATGTCTATGAGTGTGTACGGCTTCTAATGAGTTGTACCTGTGTTTTAGTGTGTGTGTGTGTGTGTGAGAGAGAGAGTGTGTGTGAGAAGTGTCTTGGCTCTCGTTATGGATGCTGCGTGTTTGTCTGATCGATAACATTTACAATCCCGACAGGAGATTGAGCCTGGCGGACAACCCTAACTGACCGTTATGAGAGCATAATGAACTCCGGACAGAGCTTCCTCTCAAACACCCCCACACGCACACACACACACATACACCTACACACACACGCACGGTGCAGCTTCTCTGGGCAGCCAATTACCGTTGCTCATAATCCACTTGCTCCTCACACATCCACCTGTGTACAAGTCAGTGTCCAACATTTGTGCGGCTGGATGTTTACGTGTGTTTTGCCGGTTGCAGAAGATGCCAAAGTTCCCTCCAGAATCCATAAAGCGTGCGCGGATCACGGCCCCGGTCGGAACGGGATTGGTGGTTTCTGCCACGGTTCACCTGTTTGAATCCACGCTTCGATGCTCGAGGTGTTGCTGATTCATACTCACCTGCAGGGCCGAGCGCCGCACAAACTACGGAGGGATGTGTTCATGTTTCTTCAAAAGAAGGAAACAGGAGACTAAAATAATTTATTTTAGTTTTTTTATATGAAGCTGGCTTTCCTTTTTTATTTGCAAAGTCATTTTAATTGAAAAACAGATTTACCAATAATCAAATTTACTCCTAAAGCAAATCAACAGAGGCCTATTCTCCATTAAATAAAAGGACAAAATGGTGATAATTACTCTGTTTGTCATATTGTGAAAATAACAAATAAAATCAGGGAATTTATATATATACATTATGTTTTACAGTATTGTCCACAAGACTTGACAAACTGCACCCATCCTGCTACCGGTACCAAAATCTGCATTATTATATCCAGAAATCTGTTTTGAAATCCAAACTCATCTGAAACTTTGTGGAAAAGAAAACAAAGGAGGTTAAAAACAGATTGATGTTTAATTTCGTCTCCTTTTGCACATTGATGCCAATATAAACCTATAAAGTTTACTATGACCAAATGCCTTTCAAATCTATTTATGTACCTTTAACTTTTTCATGATGAATCCACAATATTTAATGCCTGTTCTTATGATTTAGTGCAATTCTTTTGCTTTTCGCAAATTGTCTTCACTGCAAAAACAAACTCTTACAAAGTATCTTTGGTTTAGTTTCTAGTGCAAATTTTTAGTATTCTTGAATTAAGACAATAGTCAAACTTTTCAGGAAGATGTATGAGCTCATTTTAGATCAATAGTTCCTTAATATTGATGAAAAAGTTCTAGTTCTACTGGCAGATTATTTAACTTATAACATAGGAAAAACGTCTTGCTACAATTGAAATAATCTGCTAAAATTTACTTGAGTTAGTATTGATTTTGATATTTGCAAAAGAAACCAGAGCAAAAATACTTGATAAGATTTTGTGTTTTTGCAGTGTTGTCAGTAAAATTTTGAAGTATTAACTTTATTTCTGTCCAGTGAATATGTCCCTAAATGTAATTTTAGGGAAGTCAATTACATTAGTAAATATGGTTCATCTGGGTGTAATTTAATCTCAATATTAATCCAGCTGGTTTGTAAAGGTGTCAGAAATTTGCTAGAGAACATTGGTGAGCAAAATATCATCATAAAGGGCAGATATAAATATGTAGAGAAGTTAAAGAAGAATTATGTTGTAAATCAACATATTAAGCATTAAACATTAATGGGACCCAGTTCAGTCCATCTGAAAATGGAAACGCATGGAACAACAGCAAACATATCAAAAACAACATTTTAAAATCACACATTCCTTTCCTTCCACTTCACAATTAAGTGCTAAATAAAATTAAAGTAAAATGAACTGAACTTTGAAAGTGTGAATAATTAGGCTGTTGTTCCGATTAACCAAAATAAAACACACAAATACAGAAATTTGCTTTGAATAAATAACAACAAATGTATTCAGCACCATGAAACTTAACAGAAAGATAAAACAAAAAGATATACAGACAGAAATATATTTCATGGTTGTTTTTTTTTACTGGAAGTTGTATTTAAAAGAAGAAAATTGTGTACTGATGTCAGGGAAGGAGTGTCTGATGAAGAAGGCCCACAACCAGCCTCAGTCTGGATTTACTGCTAGTAATAGTACAGTAATAATATCTGATAATACAGATTATAATGTTTACAACAACCAGGTATGACACAATTACACCCTAATTCAATGCATCTCAGAGGACAACTAATGTGAATACACACTGAAACCCATGCTAACGCTCCTGTTTTAGACACATCATTACATAAATGTGGTCAAAACATCTCTAAATCAGACAACTCAAAGATGGCTCCTTCAAAAGCACAGCTATAAGTTTAAATTACATAACTTAAAACATTTACTCCTACAAAGCTTATTACAGTAGTAATCAAACAAAAGATGCTAAATCCTGTTATAAACATATTTATTAGGCTGACCTATGTACTTATTTCTTAGAACAATAGTAAAAATTAAACAAAAATCTATGAAACACAAAATCTCACCAAGAATTTTTGATCTAGTTTCTAGTTCATGTAACTTGAAACACAGTAACACATGAAGGAAGACAAAACTGACTTAAAAGCAACTTTTCAGCAGGACAGAGGAGTTTGTCTTAAGTCAATAATTAGTGATTAAAAACAATTAGTTCCACTGGGAGATTTTTTCACTTATGAGACAATGCTAAGAGTCAAATAACCTGCCAGTTGAACTGGTAATTTCTCATCAGTATTAAGGAATTATTTACTTATTTTTGTCCACACAGATGTTTCGTTTACATGCAAAATTGTTCATCCTCCTGGTAGATTTAAAAGGGACTTATTATAAACTTTTTAGATACTTCCATTTGGATTTCAACTGCTGCTAAAAACAGCTAAAGCACTTGAAAAAAGAAAAAAACACTAAGTTAATTTTAGGTGTCTGGAAAATGAGACATTTCAAAAATCTTCGAACGTCCATGGGCACTTGGGCTCACCCAAGCTGAGCTCCAGCACATTTGGTCAGCTGGTTTTACCGGTGTACAATGGCTGCTGGAAAAGACAAGTGTTTTGCTGTTGACTTACCATCCAGAAACCACTTGCTGTATTCTTGTTTGTTGTGCAGGAGGCTCCACTTCTGCTTTTTAAGTATAATTCCACATCTGTTTTCAGCCATTTTCACGTGCGAGTATAAAAGGGTGTGGCCTACAGTTTTTAGTCTGCCACAGCTGTCTGGTCTGCCATAGCTTTTTATATGGCCCTCAATACATCAATGAATTCACACAAAATCAACAGATCCACACATTTGTTTCCTGATTTTTACTGCAAATTTCTCTCAAAATTGGTTTAAAGTGACTGCTGCCTTATTTGATGTCAAGTTGTAGTCTGTAATCGATACAATTAATAAAGTCGCATTTATTTGCTCTAATCATACATCATACAGTTCCTTACAAATATTTCTAAATTAACACCATAAAATCTGTGATTTTTATTGCGAATAAAAAAAAATACACAAAAATACTCACAAAATCCTGAAGGGACTGATCAGGGTGAAAAAATGTTGAATATTATTTAATTTTAAGAAACACTTCTTCAATGAAACAAAAAAACCTATTTATTTGTATTATTTATTACATCAATAAATCCCTCCTGTTTTGCACAAGTTTGCAAAATTCACACAAAATCAACAGACCCACACATTTTATTCTGATTTGTACTGCAAATTTCTCTCAAAATTGGTTTTAAGTCACTGCTGCCTTATTTGATGTCAACTTATAGTCCGTGATCAATACGGCGATTAATAAAAAGTCACATTTAACATCATACATTTGCCCCCCTTCAGCCCCAGTTCGCCCAGGGCGCCAAACAGGCTGGGACCGCCTCTGCATTAGCTAAAAAGTTCTTACAAATATTTATTAAAAAACACAAAAACAATCACGAAATCCTGGAAAAGATGTGCAATATTAATTAATTTTAACAAACACTTCTTCAATGCTGCAACTAACAACTGTTTATTGATATTTTAACAACTTAATTACAATATTCAGATTTTTGACATGGCCCAAAATGAAAATGAGTTTGACACCCGGGTACAGTACGGCTCTGCATAACAACTTGTTCAACAACACACACACACACACACACACACACACACACACACAGGTGGAGGAAGTTAAGTGCAGCTTTCAGCAGGTGCCGCCCTGCGTGAGCCGGCGAGGACGAGATGAAAGTCACCGCTGCACTCCGACTCCCTGCCTCCCATCACCGCGCGGAACACGCAGCCTCCCTCCCCGCCTCCCTCCCCCCCTCCCTCCTCCCCTCCCTCCTCCCCTCCCTCCCCTCCTCCCTCCCCGCCTCCCTCTCCGCCTCCCTCCTCCCCTCCCTCCCCGCCTCCCTCCTCCCCTCCCTCCTCCCCTCCCTCCCCTCCTCCCTCCCCGCCTCCCTCTCCGCCTCCCTCCCCGCCTCCCTCCCCGCCTCCCTCCTCCTCTCCCTCCCCTCCTCCCTCCTCCCCTCCCTCCCCGCCTCCCTCCCCGCCTCCCTCCTCCCCTCCCTCCCCTCCTCCCTCCTCCCCTCCCTCCCCGCCTCCCTCCTCCCCTCCCTCCTCCCCTCCCTCCCCGCCTCCCTCCCCGCCTCCCTCCCCGCCTCCCTCCCCGCCTCCCTCCCCGCCTCCCTCCTCCCCTCCCTCCCCGCCTCCCTCCTCCCCTCCCTCCCCGCCTCCCTCCTCCCCTCCCTCCCCGCCTCCCTCCCCGCCTCCCTCCCCGCCTCCCTCCCCGCCTCCCTCCTCGCCTCCTCTCTCTCTCCGTGAGCCAGATTTGTAGTGACAGCAGCGGGTGCACTCACTAGTCATTCCCCATAAAAGGTTCCGTCTGATCAAAGCCCCGCTGAGGCAGCGAGGCGGCTCGCTAACGTCGGTGTGTGTCTGCGTGTCTCCGGTGTCTCGCAGGATTGAGGCGGGTTTTGAAGCGTTATAAACACAAAAAAAATAAAAAAAAATCCCTCTCTGTCGATCTCCCTGCTATTTACATTTGAGCTCCGTTTTGCCTTGGCAGTAAAACATTGTGTTTTTTATATTCCCTCCGCCTGTAGCCTGTGACAGCCGCGGCTGCATTAATCAGCGCCTCTCGCTAGAGTCGGGGATTTCTTAAACTGGAAGAATTAAATCTTTAAATACATTTTAAACGGAAGCGTCTGACTGAAGTTATGTTAACAAGCCCCCCAACCTGAGAGGTGTGTGTGCCGAGCGCAGGTTCCCCGGTGAGCGCTGAGGGGTTGGCACACACCAAAGCAACGTTGCGGCAATGTGTTGATATAAATTTGCCCATCCGCTGTCAATTAGACAAACCTTTTAGCAGCTGTGAAAGTTGGGCTTTTCCCAGTCAAATATGAGAAGGACGCCATGCAGGTGCAGGATGAACTATTTAAAGCCGTCTCTCTCTCTCTCTCCCAGTTTTCCATATTCATGTCGCTTTTAAAATCACCAGGAAGCCCGAGCATCCCTCTTTACCTCCTCATTAACACCAGGCGGCTCGTCAGGAGCAGCAGCGTTTTTCACAATCAATTAAGCGCGAGGTTTACTGCTGACGCATCGATGCAAGTTGAAAAATATGCATGTGAATAATAAAAAAAAAAACAATTTTGAGAAATGCAAATTTTGAAGTGCGTTAAGACTTTTAAGAGGCTTCTTTAAGGAGCTCCACACCCCTTCTGCCTAAATTCTGTTTTCATCCTCAACACAAAGCTTTCTATACATTGATCTTTTCCTCACAATACTTCCTGTTTCTGCTGAATAAAACATAGACCATCAACACCGCTTGAAGTTGTCCGTGCATCAATGCTTTCTGTCTGTCTTTGAACACTAAAAAAAAGTCAGAATGTGACTTTCTAAAGAAAAACTAGAGCAGAAAAAAGAAAGATTTTGAACATAAACATCAAAACTACTTTGCCAGCTCATATCTAATTTGGGGAAAGTGTGAAACTTGTTCCTTTAACTTTTATATGTGCAGCAGTGGCACCGACAGTTCCTGACGCAGCATCAATTTTAGGTGAGTTTTATATCAATTCAGCAGTAATAATGGGACAGAAAGAAACTTTTGCTGCTAAAATTACCGAGAAACTAAAGCGGAAAACACACGGCCTCGATTTTATTGAATGTTTAAGAAATATTCCCCCAAATCCAGACGATAAATTAATAAATTATACATTAAATTACAATTATGAACTTCACCATTTGTTAAAAACTACTTATAAAGAACATCTTGAAATTTGAGCTGATCAATATAATATGCAAGTTATAATTTATTGATTTTGCTTTAAAGTGGTCAAACGCAGGTATTTTTTAAAGATCTTGTTATTTATTTGCAGAATAATCTATTAAACAACTTCAGCTTTTTAATTACAAAATTATTTTCTGGAAGTACATTTTAGAAAATATTTAAAATTGCAAGAAATTCAAGAGATGAAAAAAATTAAACATTAGATTGTGCACAACAGAAATCTAGGGAAAAGAAATATTTTTCACACTTTAAGTTTTTGCATGCAGTTTTTATTCTAAAAAAGATTTTTATGTTCCAAAGCAACAAACCGTTGCAAACATGTTTGACATGACGTTTCTGATAGATAGAAAGTTTGCTTTATATTATAATAACAAAATATTTCTATCTAAATTTGAGAAACTCCACTATTGGTCAAATTTTAGTTTGTTTTTAATTAAAATTTTTTGAATATATTTAAAAAATAAAATCTAACAAAAACATTGTTTTTTTTTTTAGAAATATCAACACAAAGATGTTAAAAACTTTATTTTATCTTCATACAGCTTGTGTCAACATGTGAAAGTGAACAGGTAAAAAAGGACTGATTTGCATCATTAACACTGCAGTTGTGTTAAAAGCAAAATATGAAGAAACACAGAATCATTTAAGTTTCATCACACCATTTAATTCCAACAGTCTGTATGAAAAAACATAGTACAGGATATACAAACATTAGGATCACCTTACTTCCTCTGAGCGGGGTTAAACTTTGCTATGTTACATTCAACTCAGAGAAAATGCTGAGAAGACACCAGGAAACCGAGCAAACATTCCTCATCAGCATTCTGCTATAATTTAACAGCCTCCAAGCTAAAATTAATTTACAAACGAGCCCTCAAACACATTCGCATCACTTATTCAACCTGTCCGATCAAGGCAAAGTGGTGCTTGAACGTTCACTTGGCTGATCATGTTAGCAAGTATGTTGGCAGCAGACATGATGAGAATTAAGATCTAATTAGGGATCATGGGTTACTGGGGATAGGCCTCAATCACCATGGCATGACCCTGGAAGATGGACAAATTACAAAAAATTAAATATTTGTTGTGTTGTTTTTATTTTTGCTGGTTTTTAAGGTTAAAAAGAAGAAGCTACCTGTCCTCCTGCAGCGCAGGCGGCCACCATGCCGTACTGTCCGCCCTCCTTCTTCAGCCGATGAGCCACGGTGGTCACCAGCCTGCAGCCTGTGGCACCGAACGGGTGGCCCAGAGACAGAGAGCCGCCCCACAGGTTGAACTTATCCAACGGTGGAGTCCCAACCTGCACAGATAACAGGGTCAAAGGTCAAGGGTAAAGCACCAGTGAAATGTTTCACATTATAGATATAAACACCACTGACATTTAATGGGATTTTATGTGATAAACCAGCAGAAAGAAGCACATAATGATACACAATCAAAATGTTAGAACATTTCAAGAAGTGAATACTTTTGAAAGGCACATTAATATCAGACCAACATAACTAGGACTGTCACAATAACAGATTTTGCAGCATGATAAGTTTTTGTCATAAACGATAATAATGTTTTAACAACGCAAGAACAAATTCTCAACATTAATAAACTTTAAATTCTATTTAATATTTAACACTGGAAATGTAAGACATTTTAAATATGCAAAATGAATAAACAAACCAGCAGAAACGACAAATAAAATGAATTATGAAGTCTGACCAAAAACTTTTGTTATTCAAAAGTAAAAAGAGAAAAGATTATCATGTGATTAAATCATTCATTGCTTACTGCGATAGGCATAAACATTCAAAGATAAAGCTGCTGTATGTAACTTTTATAAAAAAATAAATCTTTTTACACCAATCAGAGCCAGGAGGCGGGCCTTAGTGCTGTCAATCACCTTTGCTCTCTGCTAAGCTGCAGTTAGCATAGCTTGTCATGAACACTAGGGCTAGTTAGCATAGCCACCGATGACGACAGATAAACGGTTTTCCTGTAACCGAAAGTCATTTCTCCTCCAGTAGCACATTTAGCATCGAGTACATGAGAGTGATTGACAGCAGTGAGACCCGCCTCTTGACTCTGATTGGTTGGTTTTGGTCGGCATTTCTACTGATGGCAATAGTAGCTCAGGAAGTGATGGGTAAGAGCAATCTCTTCACGGATTATCTGTCTCATACCACACAAATAAACATGTAAGTATCATTTTTTAAAAATAAAATTTACATACCGCAGCTTTAAAGTTCATATTCATGAGACCACAATTCCTATGGGTGATTACAGAACTACCAACCTAAACTTCAAACTTTTCCTAACAAAAATAGTTCAGCTGATCTGCATAGATCATAGATTGATTACTAATAATCATTACCTTTGCTTTCCTGCCCATGTATGTCTGAGCAAACCAATCAGAATCCATCGCCTTCAGATTTGCCATAATCTGACCCTACAAAACATACAAAAACACAACATCATGACAGAAACAAGTGATTTATTTCTAAGACAGCTGACTGTGAGAACTTACAGCGAATGCTTCGTGAAACTCAAACACATCGATGTCGGACAACGACAGGCCGGCCCGTTCCAGGACTTTAGGTGTAGCGTAAGTCGGCCTGAAAAAGAAAATGAAACAGATCAGAGGAAACAAATACTAGAACATTTTCTTAACGTGCAGTTTGGAATAGAACAAGATTTTTAGGATGTTTCTGGAATAAATTTACCCCAAAAGCAGCTGATCTTTGGGGTCCTGGGACACATAGACAAAGTCTCTGTCAACGTGAAAACATCACACAGATGAGCGCACCTGAGGTCGAAGCAGAGGTGAAAATAAAACTGAGAAAGTCCAGATACCTGAGGTAGGCTTTGGGCTTGAACCCCATGGACAAAGCTTTCTCCTCAGACATGATGAGAACAGCAGAGGCGCCGTCAGTCTGAGAAAACACACAAAAACAAGGATCCACAAAATTCAAGCTGGAGATGTTTGTCAAAATGACTTCAACTAAAATAAAACATGTTGGGTTTTTTTTGAAGAAAATGTTGCGCTCAAATGAATTTAGAGTTAGTATGTTTATCCAGATAGAACAGTAAAAGCTAAAGTTCACCAGGAAAGACGAGTTGGCAGCAGTGACCGTGCCATGCGGCTTGACGAAGGCAGGTTTTAGTTTGGACATTTGCTCCATGGAAGATGGACGGATGCCGTTGTCCTTTGAGACGATATCCCGACCTGAAACCAAAAACATGTTGGATCAGTTTATTTAAGCTGTTAGGATTTATTATACATGTCATTTTAGCTGAAATCCATCTCAGATTTTGTGGCTAAAGTAAACAGACTCCGACACATTTTCTATCTTAACCCTTCTAGGCAGAACGTGTCGGCGACGACACGGCCAAATTTCCAGTACCGTAACTCTGCGATACTTTGCGCTATCTGAAAAACTCCAACGGCGTCTGAAATTGGAGACATTGCACTTTACAGTCAATATCGAGTTATTACGGTAATTTCACTCCCGCCGTTTCAGGGAGCATGTTTTACTTCTGTTTAATCTGATGAAACACTCTCTTAATGGACGGTAAATTGCTAAAATAATTGATAGATATTGAAAGTTAAAGTTGTTATGGATAAATGGGCAAATATATTTACTCACAGGACATTTAAAGAACTGCGCACAATTAAAATAAGGAAAAATATCCAGGCAGAGATTTGAAACTTAGGGCTCAGAGGGTTAAACGCCATACTTTTCCGGATTATAATCTAAAAATTTTCTGTTTGTTTTTATAAAATTCCAGACACATTTTCTTAGTCACGGATTTTTTCAAGAAATATTTATTTTATATTAAATCCATAAAGAACATCTATAGATTTAGTAACTCCAAAAATATCTATTAAACAATGACAGAAATGCGAGAGTTGCAACAACATACCTAAGAATATATACTTAGAAATAATCATAGAAATGTGAAATAAGATTAAAGTTTGAATGTGTGTTGTTAGATAATGACAGGATGAGGATTTACCGGGAACTTTAAAGGAAATCACGTCCTCCAGCAGCCCCTGGTCCTGAGCCTTCTTGGCCAGTGTGTGCGACCGCAGCGCGAACTCGTCCTGCTCCTGCCTGGTGACCCCGAACGCCGCGGCCAGACGGTCTGCGCTGTGGCCCATCGTCTCCGCTGTGGAGAACTCGGCGACAGCAGGGAGCTGACCACACACATTCAACAAAGTTTGTATCATGTTACACACAAAAGAAAAGGAAAAAAAAAAAACAACGATGCCGACCTCTGGAGCCAGATGTGCCAGCCGGATGCTGGCCAGCAGGCCGAGCCTCTGGCCGACGCTTTTGGCCTTGTTGAGGGACAGCATGGTCTTCCTCATCTTTCGGCTGTGACGGATCGGAACGTCGGACATGAACTCTACGCCGCCGGCCACGATGGCGTCACACTGGCCTGCTGCAATCATTCCAACAGCTTAGGAGATAAAGAGAGAGAACATTAACGGTGAACTACTGTGCTTCCATGAACAGATTAGAGTAGGCCTACGGTTTATACAAAACATGTTCATTATATGTTTTGGCACAAAATTATTCTTAGATAATGAGATTTTAGTTTTTAGCTATTTTAGATCCAAATAATCTGCTGCTGGCCACAAACCCCCAACTCAACGTTCACACTCGCACGCGACAATGGCTGCAGACAGACACGCAATTATACAACCGTTCAACTTTGAAAAGCAGAACTGGAGCCTCCTGCACATTCAACAAGAATGCAGTAAATGGATTCTGAATGGTAAATCAACAAACAAAGCACTTGTCTTTTCGTGCAGACATTGTACAGCGCATAAAGCGGTGAAACCAGCTGACCAAACGTGCTGGAGCTCCGCTTGGGTTGCTAGGTGACGGCCTTGTGTTCACTGGGGTTGTTAGGTAACAGCGCAGTGCTAGCTGGATTTGTAGCATTCTGAAGGTTTTTGAAACGGCTAATTTCCCACACACCAAAAAACATGAACTTATTTCCAAATAAACAACTGGGTGGTTTATAGAAGCAGTAGAAATCCAAATGTAGTACAAAAACGTGCAAAATATGAATTTCCCCATCAATACAGCCAAAATGCCTAGGAAGCAGGCAGCTTTGATAAAGAGCTGAGGTTACCTGAGGTCATCGCCTGGTTGGAGGAGATGCAGGCCATGGTGACGGTGTGAGCGGGAATCTTGTCAGAGAAGCCGGCCCCCAGCGCCGCCTGGAAAACAACGACAAGGTCATTCTGAAAAACTTCAGATCCAGATCACACTGATTCAGTAGGGGTGTGTGCGTGTGTGTTTATACCTCCCGGGCCACGTTGCTGGTCTTAACCTCCTGGATGACCGTCCCATATATGAGGTAATCCACAGAATCCTTAGGTATTCCTGTCCTGTTCAGCAAACCCCTAGAAAAACACAAGCAGAGAATTAAAGAGAAATACAAGGAAGACTGGAAGTAAACACTTTAAAAAATGATTTTACAGTAGATTTCCAACACCTAAAGTCCCTAACACCAAGTTTTTTGTCTAATTTTGAGTACAATATTTTTATTTTAATATCTGCAGTGTTTTTTCTTGTAGTCTTGGTTATTGTTAATTTTATATATATATTGTTTTTAATACTTTTGTGTGTGAAACCTATTACCTGATGGTGCTGTTACAACTGGATTTAAAGAATTTGAAAGTATTCCTTATGCATCCAAATTAAATGTGGATGCATGCTTAAAGCTCCTTACATTAATGTAATGTAAGAATAAAAGGAGTTCATGTGAATTCATCTGAAATCATGAATTAAACGTTTCTTAAAAGTATTAAATTTATTCACAAGTTTCAAATCTTTATTTTACCCAGATTTTTATTTTCTACACAAACTATGACTAGTTTGCACACAGCTTATATCTGGTCCTTATTTTCACTTTTCAAACTATGATTCTGAACAACGTTTTGTTTTTCTCAGTTACGTTTTTGGCTTAAAGTCAACTCGAAAACAGAAGCACAAACTTACTGAAGAGCTGCTCTGGCCAGGTCATGGGGCATTAAATCAGCATACCTGTCACCAACGATGAAGGAGACATTTTATAACAGAATCAACAAACTATGGAAACACAAACTCAGTTTCTAAAAACAAAACAAACGTACGTAGTTCCAGACAAGAGGAAAGGGGTTCGAACTCCTTCAACCAGAACGATGTTCTTCACCCCGGGTCGAGCCAGCGTCTTTTTGCTTTCAGTTTGTACTGAGAAAAATAACAACAATTTTATCAATGCAAACAGTGATCGACGTATCTCCATTATCTTAATGGGAACCTGTCATGTTTTGTTACAGTAGATACATTGTTTTACAAATGCAGTGCAACTTAAATACTTAAAAGATTAATTTCCATGGTGATAATTAGCATAAATATACACTCTGCAAAACAGTGGGGAAGAACTCAATCCCCTTTTAATCCTTCATTTGTAATCAAAATACTGAACTTAAATTGTTTAATAAAATTATGCAGTTTTATACAATATAAAATGATACTTTTAATGTAGAATGAAATACGTAGTATTTATAGTAGTATTTGTTACCTTGAGCCTTGAGCTGTGTTGTTGTACTGAGGGAGCGTGCAACTGTAAGAAAAAACAACAACATTGACTTAAAATTATGATTATTACTATCATTATTATTATTATTGCAGATAAAAACAGTAAGAGTTATACAGAAATAACATGGTAAGAAGTGCTGCTGTTTTACTGATTGCTGGAAGTTATTTTCATAAATTTAAACTGTTAAAAAATAAAAGAAGAACTTACCAGATCGCACGGCCCAGGACGGTCGTACGGCGCCGGTCCGCATCGTGTTCAGCAACATGGAGGCCATAATGCTACAGACTGGAGAAAAAATTATCTACTTTGAATTTTAGCCTGAAATTTTAAAACAAAAATAAAACATAAACATAGAAGCCTTTAATTAAAATAATAATAAAACTGTAAGCAATGTTATTTTAGTAAGTTGCAATTTTCTGGTAAAAAATATAAATTTTTAGGTATAAATACAAAAGTCTATTATGAATTATGGAATATTTCTCTATTGTAATCATGCTTTAAATGTGAAATCGACAAAATTCACAATAAGAAAGAAAAAAATGAATGGATAGGCAGAAAGAATGGTGCAAGAACAAATGAAACTTTAAACAATAATCATGTTTTTCCTTTTTTCCACAATAATTCAGGACTGAAAAACACTTAAACTATATTTTATGCTTTTTCATCGTTTAAAACGTTTATAATTTATTTTTTTCATTTAATATTTATACAATCTTCCGGAAATTTCAAATAACTCTAAAGACGCCTTTTTTCTGAATGACGGATCGACACATTCAAGTGATATTAAGATACTTTTGTAGGCAAAAGGTCAATTTCACTGTACTTGAGATGAGACCATGCCCTAAATTTCTAAATAAAACTCTTCTTGGTCTCAAATTTTAGTTTTCCCTTCGCGGTAATAAATATTTGATCATTTATACTGCCATATAAATAGCCTAAGAAATTTAGGTAGACATCTAGAAATGCTGAAAAAGCCTAAAAGTGCACCATTATCGTACGCTAATTTCCAACAAACTAATCTTTAATATTAAGTGTTATTTATTTTTCTAACTACTCCTTGAATTTACTTAATATGAATTATTATGTGCGTCAGTCTGATGTATTGTTGGGTCACCCTTGCCCAACCTCCTGCTACAGCGACCTTTCACCTACATTCCTCTCCTACAGAATGACAGAGACAAAAAAACAACTATAATTGCCTCAAACTGTGTCATTTCTCTAAAAACTCCAAAGAGACGTTTCATTACTTTTAATAGCATTTAAATGCCAACAAGACGTCATCAGGGAAGCCGTTTATGGCAAAAATAGATGAAGCACTGCAAGCTAACGTCAGAGCGAAGCTAGCTGACTGTTAGCTTTAAAACTGTAATGCTGGTTAAGACTTTAGACATCCTTTCTGCATAAATAAAACATATTTTATGTTTTTAATAACAGCCTGGACGACGTTTCATCTTACCTTTAGTTGTGCTGCTTCTTTGCCTCCACGGCTTCCCTGTTGAATGACAGACTGCACAGGACTACAACAACCGCTGTAAAGTACCCAAAACAACTACGGCGCCTGTAATAAATGCCGGTAATGAATAAACGAAAAAAATGAATAAAACGTAAGGCATACGTTAAAGACCAATATTCCATACTTATATAAAATATTTAACGTATATTTGTGGATTATTGTCAGCATTTTATTGAAACTACAGTTGAAAACCTAATGTTTTAGTTCAGGCAATTGTCAAGTTGACTCAAGATCCTTCTTCAGTCTGCTGCAAGAAACAATTACGCTCTTGCACCCCCAATGGCTAAAGTTTTATTTTACGCGTACACATTGTTATATCAGCAGTTTTTTATTGCTTTCTGTCACTAAACCAATATAATTTTATCATTTTAATTAAATCAACATCATTAAATAAAGTGCATGGCAAATGGATAACATAGCAAGTTTTATACATGTATGTTTACGTTTGCCTTTTAACGTTACAATCGATCGTGCCAGATAATTTATTAGTAATTACGACAGTTTTATTTAAATCTAAGTCATCAAACGGAGAATACAGGGATCACTGTTTTAAATATTAAAAACATATATTTTACAATCTCCTCACAGAAGAAATCATCACCATGACAACTTATGGTCTGAAAATGTTTATTCTAATGGCCCGTATCGATTCATGAACTATTATGGTTATAAGAAATAATAATATTTTTTAAATATAATTTGCGTATGTCTTTTTTGTGTATAGTTGAAAGTTGTGTGATTGTTCTAACTAAAGCAACCTTAATAAGTAAAATAAGTTATTTGAATAATTTAACAAGCATCCTTTTAGATGCATTTTCAAGTTTTAATGTCAATTTCTCTTTATTTTGTTTTAGTATTTTTTCTTATACTTTATTCTTTACACCAGTATACCAGTATATTTATTCTTATTCTGGTATGGTTTTCCTTTGTTTAACAATTTCTTGAACTGTATTTGCCTCTATAGAGGGAAAATGAGACATTATTCATGTTGAAATAGAAAGTCCAAAAGAATAAATCTGAATTATGATGAAATTGTTAACCTATGCTGGATTAGCTACATTTTGAACTAGTGAATAAAGTGTTATTTCTTTTTTTAGTCCTAAAAGAACAATGAGATGTTGCATATCTGACTGGAAGGTCAGATAATCAGGGGAAATGTCTAATCCCTTTTTCTCTTTACAACTCATGGCTCTTTCTTGGGAACAGACCTCAAGGTAATATAATCAAATCTGCTTGTGTGGCTAAAGATTTGGCCTTAAGTTCTGACTTTACAACAAGTTGTTAGTAGAAAAGGCAGCAAATAAATAAATAAACATAAATGAATGGTGGGAAGCGCAGAAGTCTTGGTTGTGCTGCTGCCTGGAGCAGGTGGCACACAGAGACTGCTTTAAATGGTATACAGACACACATCCATATTAATTAGTGATGCACATAAAGGCTCAAAAAGCTCCACAGTCTTGTGCTAGTGGCTACTGGGTTACACTTGAGTATATTAAGGTCAAGACAATCATTTTGGCTGATATCAGATTTAAATATTGGAGAAGGGAGACATGTGCCAGCTGGACCGCCCTCTGGGTATGTTCTACTGTATCAGTGGCATTTCTTTATAGCTTCACTTAAGAAAAACAGTGCTGCCTTTCTGTGGTCTTCTTCTGGGCAACAGTGACACAAGTATGCAACTCTCATGATACTATTTTATTTGTTTTTCTGGACCTGTTGAGTTCATTTCTTCAAAGTTCCTCTGGGTGATGCCTGCAGAGAAGAAGGATAGTTTAATGTCACAAATGTTGCACTGGACTTTTCCGGATTGCACAAAATCCAAGACTGAACAAATGTTATGATCCAGAGTTAAATAATCTTGAAATAGCCTGTTGTACTGGAACACTGAAAGCTGTTAAGGTTTTGTAGATTCGTTTTGGAGTAAAGTATCTTGAAGTGAAATGAACAGGATCTATTATAAGGTAATAAGTACAGAGAACATTTTTAAAAAACAGCCACTTTTATTTATAACAGATTGAAAAGTGTTGAAATTTCCAACATTTCCATTTGCATTTTGAGATCTCTCATGGTTTTCATCATTTTAAAACTCAGTTTGCAGTCCTATTGGGATTATTTATCTGAATAGATCTAAAATTAAAATCAGGAGTAGTAATTTTATATTTTTATACTGATTATTTGTCCATTTAAGTCCAATCTTGAACTTTCATCCAGTGCTCTAATCTAGATACTTTATGTTTTGTCTGTTCTCTTTATTTACAATAGCTTGCCAAGACATGCAATGTACAGTATGTGGAACTCCTCTGTGTTCAAATGAATTGTGACTTTTATGTCTTACTGCAAAAACACAAGATCATCCATCCATCCATCCATATTCTAACACCCTTGTCCCTAGTGAGATCGGGAGGGGTGCTGGTGCCTCCCCACCCCACCCCACCTCACCCCCCAGAAAACAAATGCTTCACTATTTAATAATTAAATTTTGTCTAAATTTTGTCATTATCAGCATAGTGACTGAACCACTGAGTGACTGTTTTCATCGTTTACAAACTGCATGTTGATGATTTCAGCTCAGCTAAAACATATCAAAACTCATTTAGTTTGTTTTATTTCGCACATCACTCATTTATTTCTGCATCGTTCGTCTGATTTACTTCAGTCTGTAAAGTAACACAAGGAGCAGATTTCAAAAACATCATTAAGTAGCTTTTTCATTCGTCTATAGACCACTGAGTTTAGGGAACATAAACTTTTTTATAGTGAAATATAACTGACATAATGCCGCAACAATACAATCATAGACAATCAAGTATAGAAAAACAGAAATTGCACCTTCATAGTTGTCCAGACACATCTGGCCATTTTATTATTCTATAAATAGAAAATAAGTCTTTGTTTTTACACATATATGTATATATATCTACAAATTTGATACATCTGGATTAGTAGGGCAATTATTTGTTGAACTGAATCAATAATTATGGTTAAAAAAAATCTTCACAGAATCGAATTAAGATCTTTAAACTTTAAACTATCTAATAAGTTAGCAGGTTAGGTTTTTTAAAGATCGGTGATCAGCCAGAAATCTGCAATCTGTCTACATTTACTGGGACTTTAAGTTGTTCTAATTTAAGTTTTAAATGTTGTGAAATAATGACAAAGAGAGATTTAATTGTAGTTACATTTATTTGGGTAAATAAAGCATAACAGAACAAGAAATTTGAGGTATATCATAAAAACTAATTTCTCAGGTTTGGGGAAACTAAAAACAGATTAATGTGTCATTGAAGCAAATTAATGTAACTAAAATTATCGATAATGTTATGCTGTGATTCCCCGCAGTGCCAATGCAGTGAAGCACAGAAAAGCCCAGACACTCATGGCTGAACATTTAACCCCAATTTTTTACTTATAGAGTTAACAACACGTTGTATTTGTTTTTATTGTATTGATTTAGTTTAACTAGCTGTTGTTGTTTTTTTTAGCTCCTAAGCTCCTCCATTCATTCCAGTTATATCCCACAGAAGCTCAAGGGAAACCAGTTTGAAGGATATTTTCAGTTTTACTCGTCCTACTGGTCATAAGTTTAGGTTTAATCAACCAAAACTCATTGAGTACCTATCATAACAATGATAATAATAATAACTAGAAATTACAAAAAAAGTCAAAATAATTTTTGCCTTCTTTCAAGATATTGAAAATGTCATTGAAAAACAGAGCATCTTCAGTCAGAGGCTTCCTCAAATTCACCGTGACACATACTGCTACAGGAGATCCTTCCTGCCCACATTTACAAGAACTCTGAATAATGTTGAATTAACATGAGTTAAAACAACATTTAATTTTCCTTTGGGGTCAAAAAAGCATTTTTGAATTTTCAATGGTTTTTTGGGAACACTGTGTTTGAAGGGTTGTTGTCAGCAAGTGTCATTCGGTAAATAATGACATTTTACAAAGTCGCGTGAAAAGAGTAACTATTAATCTAAAAGTGCATTTAAAGAGACAACTTTAATGCAAAGTTTCATTAAAAGTTGTAAATAGAGACACCTTTAATGCAAAGTCACAATGAAAGTGTCACTTTTAGTGCAAAGTTGCTTTAAAAGTTGGAAATAATGATTCTTTCAATGAAAAGTGACATTAAAAGTGTCACTATTTACAACGTTTAATGAAACTTTACAATAAAAGTGACACTTTTTATGTGACTTTTCATTAAAAATGTCATTGTTTACTGAGTGACACTTAAGGACAACAGTCTTGCACATTCATGACGCGTATTTCATGTTTATGACTGCAACATGTCAGTCTTATGCACACCCACTTCAAATAAAATGGTTTTTTTTCCTGTTTCATGGCCCCTGAACTCCGCCTGGTGTCTAAAGGCTGTTCTGTCGAAAATTAAAATAAAAACTAAAGCGGGAATTTTTGTCTATTCAATTCTCACCTGGAGCCAATGTTAGTAAACTACTTCCAGTCTGAAATTCAGAGAAAAATCTAATTAAAATCTGCAGTTAGAGTGAAGAATCAGTTCTGCAGTTTAGCCACAGGGGGGCGTGGTTTCATTAGGGGCTCAGCAGCCAGTGGGTCACAGTGGAAGGCACATTCAGGACGGCTGAGTCGCCATCAGGCACATTACTCGGGTGGTAGGGTTAGATTTTGGGCCTCCAGCCTTGGATGAACTGAGTGATTTTGGTCACATGGAGGCGGCTCAGGTGGAAGTCGTGTGATAGAATGTCTTCAGTCAGCTGCACCAAAAGGCTGCCATCGATCCGCTCCCTCTGGAAGACGGCCACCGCCGCCTCCGGCAGGCCGATGAACCGCAGGCACGCCGACACCTCCTCCAGTGACAGAGCAGAAAGGTCACTGGGTGGCCTCCAGGTGGGGTCAGGAGGAGAGGGGGACCCATCAGCAGCACTCGATGATGTCCCGCCGCCTTCCGCGCCTCTGGAGGAATCATTTGTCACGGGTTCGGGTGATGGGCAAGGCGACTGGCGGTTGAAGGGGTTCAACGCGCCAAACGGTGCAAATCGGCTCTGTGGGGGCGGCGGCCGGAGTCGGGGTGTGGGGGATGTGAAGGACTCCACCCAGGGCTCCGCCCAGGTGGCCTGCGCAGGCTGAGAGCTGGATGTGTTTTCTGCAGGGGCGGTGGAGGCCGGGTCCGGACTGGCCGGGTTAGGAGCGGGACAGTCGGCCCAGGAACATGGGTAGCAGTAGAGGGTGGCGTCCGGAGAGGGGGAGCAGCTGGGAAACAAACACATATACCAACAAATCTTAAGCCTTATATTTGAAGCAAATTGGAAACAAAAAAGTTTCGTTTTTATTAAATAACAAAAAAATGAGCTATTATAAAATGTGATTTAGTAGTAAAAAGGCTAATTTCTCAAAAAGGAACAACAAAACCAACAAATACCATGACTTCAGTAGAATATTTTAATTCTGTGATGCTTTCTAAACTCTTTTCCATCAGGGATTAATGTGTTCTAACTTACGCATTCTTCATCATTAAAATCGATCTGTTAGTTACAAGATTAAACTTTTTGCATCCAAGAAAAATCAATTAAGAGGGTAGGCTTAAGGGACTTTTCCAAAACAATCATTTAAACCTTTTCAGTTAAATGCACTACAAGATCTAATTTGTTTCAATGACCAGAGCCTTATCTACACAAACACTGAAGTTTAAAAAATATAAAGTTTATTAAAATCATAGCTGGACATATCGTGATATTAGTGTTTCATGTCAGTTGATATTTTTTAAAATCTAAAATCTGAAATATTGTGTTTCCTCTTTTTTTCACTTCACGTTATTGTTTTGTTTACTTGTTATTTTTGAGCAGTTATGAGGCACAGTGGCAAAACCTTAAACTGCTGCTGTTCCAGTTACTCAACAGGTCGTTGCTAGGTAACCAAAGAATGAGTGAGTTGCTAGATAACCAAAGAGCTGATACATTTATTTTACACTTTATTACAAAACTGTGTTTGGAAATCAAGTACTTTCAAGAACTTAACACAGAAATCAAATACTTAAACCTTGACAATGCTGAATATAAATGTAAGCATTTCCAGCACTTGTTGAACGCAGGTTTTACTGCACCTGTCCTGCAGTCCGGAGGAATAGAAGGAGAGGTTTGGCCTCGGGGAGGTGGAGGTTTTGGGGAAGCGAGGCGGAACCGGCGGGCTGGGGGTCGGACTGGAGACGGAGCCTTCTTTAGAGCAGCGAGGCGGCACCGGAGGGGCGAGCAAGTAGCGGCACTCCTCCCTCACCTACACACACACACACACACACACAGTATAACACACATGCATCAGGGAAAAAAGTGAACGCCCAACACTTCTAACTGTGCGTGTTCGACTTGGTAAATGTCAAACTTGGTGACCTTTACACCTCAAACAAACTCTACTACACACACACACAGTCGTGTTTTTGTGTCTTGTGGGGACTTCACGTTGATTTCCAGTCATTTTCTACCCCAACCCCTACCATTACATGTCTAGCCTTTACCCTACCCCATACTCTAATCCTCACATACCTAACCCCTAACCCAAAAACATTTCCCCCAAGAAATGTCCCCACAAAAAGCAGTGGTCCCCACAAACCCACAGACAGAAATAGGTCCCAATGAGAATATAAACACGTGATTCACACACACACACACACACACACACACACACACACATGCAAGCCCATTGTTCTGGCAGGCTAAATATCAGGGAATGAAGAAGACTGTTGGAGAGGCTGTAATTTAGTTGCTAAGCAGATGTCTTCACCCACACAGAGAAAGAGAGAAGTTTAGTAAATGATAATCTAGTTTTCTACATGAATGTAGAGGGACAGCTTTGACCTACAGGATAAACTGTATATAGATTATATATGTTTTTATTTCTAATAAATCGACTTACATTTTGTCCACTGGAAGAAAAAAAAGTTTTGTTTGGTTTATGAAACTAGATATTGAAAACTATCTGACTGCTTGAGTTGTTGGTGAATAAAAACGGCAGAATTAGTTTGAATGAGCTCATTAATCCTTTCCTTACATCTGTCCTTTCTTCCCCACTTCATTTGCTGTCTTTTTATCTATTCACCTTTGCTCTCTTTATTTCTGGCCATTTTCTTCTCCTTCATTTCCCTCTGTGTTTAATTCTCACCTTCTCTCCCATAATCCCTTCCTTCACTATTTCATCCATTTTCTTCCCTTCTTCCATCTTTCCTTATTTTATGTTCCTTTCCTTCCTCTCTTCCTACCATCCAATATTCTTCCTATTTTCTTTGTTCTTTCCTTCCTTGCTTCTTTCCTTTCTTTCTTTGCTCTTTCTTTCCTCCCTACTTTCAACCTTTCTTCCTTCTGTCTTTCCTTCCTTCCTCACTTATTTCCTTCCTTCTTTCTCTCCTACTTTTTTCTTCCTTTATTCCTTTCTTCATTCCTTCCTATTTTCTTCCTTCTTCCTCTCCTTCCTCTCTTGATTCCAAGTTAGAATCAATGTGAATATTTTTCTCTGATCCTTTAATCATGTCTCTATTTGTCTTTATTAACAAGCTCTTACTTGAACTCACATTGCTATTAAAAAAATCACATTAATTCATTTTTAGGATCTTAAAACTGAATTTAACTTTCATAAAACATTCAGTAAAACTGAGAATCAATCAGAAAACCAAACCATTTATTAAACCAATTGTCCTAACCTGTAGCTGTTTTCCTTTTAATTGTCAAATCTGTATGAATTGAGTTTTCTAAGATTCTGTTAAGAGAAAAGTTTCCTGGAAACGGTTTGTGTCTGTAAGCGTCTCAGGAGCTTCAGAAGCTCTTATATATGAATAATTCAAGCTTCTAAAAGCCGGATGCAGCTGAGGACAGATGAAACCCAGAAGACACTCACAGCATCAGATTTTGGAGGTATAGGTGGTGGGGTAGACACTCTGGTCACCACGGTACCAAGAGACCCATCCAACGAGGAAGACGTGTGGAAGGAAATGAGGTTTGGTTCTTTCCCCAAACTCTCTGCGTTCTGATTGGTCCAGAGTTCTTCATAAGGGATTTCCTCATTGGTCCTCAACTCGTCCTCAGTCCAATCGGGAGTCACATACTCCCTTTCGTCACCGGGTCCTTCGCCCAACCTCGCCCCTAGAGAGTTTTCAGAAAGCCCGCCCACGTAGCCGCACATGGAGAGCCGCTGGAGCGACGGTGCCAGCGAGTCCTGACCCGACACGCAGAGCCGGGACCGCCGGGGGCTCACGCACTCCTCCGTCATGCACTCCAGCTCCGGACGCGTCTCTCTAACCGCCCGAGAGTAGGCATCCGGGTCGAAGGCGTGCCTCAGCAGCAGGCTCTCCAGCGCCGCCGTGTGGACGGAGGCCTCGGCCGCGTTAAAGCGAGGCATGCAGCGCAACAGCAGGAAGTGCGAGGGAGACACTTCCTGCCGCCGGAGGACCAAGCAGAGCACCACCGTCTTGCTGACGATGTTCAGCAGCTTGTAGCGGTGGCCCTCGCGCACGCCGTGGCGGTCGTAGGGGTTCCGCGGTGGGCGTGAAGGCACCGAGACATTCACAGGGAGGCGGACTCTCTCGATGATGCTGCGGACTGTGTGCTCCCCTCCCAGCATGCCTTGCTCCAGGGGTGAACGCGTGCAGAAGCGTCCGCGGCAACCGAAGGGCAGGCTGACACTCTGGTTGGTGCGGTGGTTCATACAGACCAGACAGGGCGTCTTACCTGAAGAATCAGAGAGAGGTGTGAAAACCTGATAACGCTTTAACGCTTAGGTTAGGATATATTTATGGCCTAAACAAATCACCGTTTTTGCACAAAATCATTCTTCGCACATAAAAATGGCTGCAAACAGATTATGCGATTTTACAACCGTACATCTTTGACAAGCAGAAGTAGAACCTTCTGCACAATAAATAATAATGCATTAAGTGTTTTCTGAATGGTAAGTAAACAACAAAACACTTGTCTTTTCCAGCAGCTGACCAAACGTGTTGGAACTCGGCTTGGGTTGCTAGGTAACGGTGCAGTGTGACTAAACAATTGGGAGGTTTTTGAAACTGCTCAGTTTTTGGATTCAATAACTGAAATGTTTTGATAGCAATTTCATCACCAAAACAAGAAAATAGGAAATGGTGATTACAGAAAAAAATAAAAGTATATAGAAGATGCAAAACAAATATAAACTACATGGCAAAATCTTGACATATTTTGGACGTTTTAATTCAATTTAAAGACTTTTTATAACTTCTAAAACCTAATCAAAAGCCCTAAAAAAGTATTCTTACCCCTTGAACTTTCTCATATTTTGTCACCAGTTTGCTGTCATCGTTTCTGAAAGGTGATTCTACAAAATATGAATCCACAGTGTTCATGCCACACTTTTCAGATTTTCGTTTATAAAACTTTGAAATCTGTTTTCTGTCCGATTTGCAATTCAGTGCTGTTCCATTTTGTTCTATCACATAGGTTTGTGGTTGTTATATGCCAAAATGGTGTGAATACTTCTGCAAAGCGCTCTGAATCTAAAGTTTTTTAGAAAACAACTAAACTTTAAATTGCTACAAACTGCAATAACGGACGTTAAAGGCTTAAAACATTGAAAGTGTAGTTTCTTGATATCTAAATTATAAAGATTCAGCTCTGCAGTGTTGCAAACATTGACGCAAACTGTAGATAAAGTTGCTGCAAGAAAACCAAAGACTGATCATTTGCAAATCGTTCAAAAATAAAACAAATTAAACATTTAGAATGAAAAACAAAAGTCAATGGAATTCAATATCAGTAACACGCGTACATGTTTACCAATACGTTGCATCAGCGCGTTTTTATACAACATTCTAAGAATCTGGGAGCCCTGGAGAGCTGTTGGTGCAGCTTTTAAAGTGAGATGTTTTCTTTCTCAGGCGGTTTAGCCTGCAGCTCGCAATGTTCCTGATTTCCAAAAAGAATTACAGATTCATCAGGTTACGAAGCAGTTTCCGCTTCACCTCAATCCGTCGTAGACCAACTAGAGGCAAGTTGAGGCAGAGGCCTTTCTGGATTGCGTTTATAGATGTGTTTTTTCCTCACATGCCAGAGTTTAAACATTTTTTATTAATGTAGCGCAGCCGGAGGGCCTAAAAATCACTACCATTAGAAATTGATTCTTATCCGTGTCCCTTGTGTACAAAGATCCTCCTGGTTTCTCTGAATCCTGTAATAATATTATGTGCTGCAGATGATGAAATCCTCAAATTCTTTGCAATTTCTATTGACAACAGTTTTTCTTAAATTGCAAAACTGTTTGCTCATGAAGTTTTGTTTTTGTTTTCTTACCAAGCAGTTAATCTTTCTTATAAAAGAAAAGCAAAGTTACACCAATCAGGTTTCTGACTCTTCAAATTGAGTTTTTAAACTTCAGAAGTTAGCTTGAGGTGAAATGTCACTAGCATTAAATCCATAAAATAGTTATATGTTTTCTTAATTTCAAACAAATCAATAAAAAAAATCAAGAAATGTAAAGACATATACAGAGTATATGGTACATTTAAATATATTCACAAAAAACAGTGATTTACAACATAAGAATCAGTCATTTTAGCTGCTTTACTTTTTAAATTCTCACACTCTTCTACTCCTCCTCCATGGGCTGCCACCTTATCGTGGTGGAGGGGTCTGAGTGCCCCAATGATCCTAGGAGCTATGCTGTCTGGGGCTTCATGCCCCTGGTAGGGTCACCCAAGGCAGACAGGTCCTAGGTGAGGGACCAGACAAAGTGCAGCCCGAAGACCCCAATGATGAGTAAAAACATTGGACTTGGTGTTCCCTCGCCCGGACGCGGGTCACCGGGGCCCCACTCTGGAGCCAGGCCTGGAGGGGGGGCACGATGGCGAGCGTCTGGTGGTCGGGCTTTTACCCATGGAGCCCGGCCGGGCTCAGCCCGAAGAGGAAACATGGGCCCCCCCTCCCATGTGCCCACCACCCGTGGGAGGGGCCATAGGGGTTGGGTGCACTGTGTGATGGGTGGCGGCCAAGGGAGGGGACCCTGGCGGTCCGATCCTCGGTTGCAGAAACTGGCTCTTGGGACGTGGAATGTCACCTCTCTGGTGGGGAAGGAGCCGGAGCTAGTGCGTGAGGTCGAGAGGTTCCGGCTAGAAATAGTCGGTCTCACCTCGGCGCATGGCTCTGGTTCTGGAACCAGTCTCCTTGAGAGGGGCTGGACATACTTCCACTCTGGAGTTGCCCAGGGAGAGAGACGTCGGGCAGGAGTGGGCATACTTGTTGCTCCCCATCTCGGCGCCTGTACGTTGGGGTTTACCCCGGTGAACAAGAGGGTAGCATCCCTCCGCCTATGGGTGGGGGGACGGGTTCTGACTGTCGTTTGTGCTTACGGGCCGAACGACAGTTCAGATTACCCACCCTTTTTGGAGTCCTTAGAGGGGGTACTGGAGAGTGCTCCTCCTGGGGACTCCCTTGTTCTACTGGGGGACTTCAACGCTCACGTGGGCAACGACAGTGAGACCTGGAGGGGCGTGGTTGGGAGGAACGGCCCGCCCGACCTGAACTCGAGCGTTGTTCTGTTGCTGGACTTCTGTGCTCGCCATGGATTGTCCATAACGAACACCATGTTCAAGCATAAGGGTGTCCATATGTGCACTTGGCACCAGGACACCCTAGGCCGCAGCTCGATGATCGACTTTGTCATTTTGTCATCGTTTCATCGGATCTGCGGCCGTATGTCTTGGACACTCGGGTGAAGAGAGGTGCGGAGCTGTCCACTGACCACTACCTGGTGGTGAGTTGGCTCCGGTGGTGGGGGCGAAAGCCGGTCAGACCTGGCAGGCCCAAACGTGTTGTGAGGGTCTGCTGGGAATGTCTGGCGGAATCCCCTGTGAGACGGAGCTTTAACTCCCATCTCCGGCAAAACTTCGAACACGTCCCGGGGGAGGTGGGGGACGTGGAGTCTGAGTGGACCGTGTTCCGTGCCTCCATTGTCGAGGCGGCCAATCGGAGCTGTGGCCGCAAGGTTGTCGGTGCCTGTCGCGGCGGCAACCCTCGAACCCGTTGGTGGACACCTTCGGTGAGGGATGCCGTCAGGCTGAAGAAGGAGTCCTATCGGGCCTTTTTGGCCTGTGGGACTCCGGAAGCAGCTGATGGGTACCGGCGGGCGAAGCGGCATGCGGCTCGGGCGGTTGCTGAGGCAAAAACTCGGGTGTGGGAGGAGTTTGGAGAGGCCATGGAGAAAGACTTCCGCACGGCTTCGAGGCGATTCTGGTCCGCCATCCGGCGTCTCAGGGGGGGGAAGCGGTGCAGCACAAACACTGTTTATAGTGGGGATGGTGTGCTGCTGACCTCTACTCGGGACGTTGTGGGTCGGTGGGCAGAGTACTTCGAAGACCTCCTCAATCCCACCAACATGCCTTCCACTGAGGAAGCGGAGCCTGGGGACTCTGGGTTGGGCTCTCCAATCTCTGGGGGCGAGGTCGCCGAGGTGGTTTAAAAAGCTCCTCGGTGGCAAGGCCCCGGGGGTGGATGAGATCCGCCCGGAGTTCCTTAAGGCTCTGGATGTTGTAGGGTTGTGTTGGTTGACGCGACTCTGCAATATCGCATGGACATTGGGGGCAGTTCCCCTGGATTGGCAGACTGGGGTGGTGGTCCCCCTGTTCAAAAAGGGGGACCGGAGAGTGTGCTCCAATTATAGAGGGGTCACACTCTTAAGCCTCCCTGGCAAGGTCTATTCAGGGGTCCTGGAGAGGAGGGTCCGTCGGATAGTCGAACCTCGGATTCAGGAAGAGCAGTGTGGTTTTCGTCCTGGTCGTGGAACACTGGACCAGCTCTACACCCTCGGCAGGGTCCTGGAGGGTGCATGGGAGTTCGCCCAACCAGTCTACATGTGTTTTGTGGACTTGGAGAAGGCGTTCGACTGTGTCCCTCGGGGAGCCCTGTGGGGGGTTCTCCGGGAGTATGGGGTACCGGGCCCTTTGATACGGGCTGTCAGGTCCCTGTATGACCGGTGTCAGAGTCTGGTCCGCATTGCCGGCAGTAAGTCGGGCTCGTTTCCGGTGAGAGTTGGACTCCGCCAGGGCTGCCCTTTGTCACCGATTCTGTTCATCACTTTCATGGACAGAATTTCTAGGCGCAGCCAAGGTGTTGAGGGGATCCGATTTGGTGGCCTTAGGATCTCATCTCTGCTTTTCGCAGACGATGTGGTCCTTTTGGCTTCATCGGATCGTGATCTGCAGCTATCGCTGGATCGGTTCGCAGCCGAGTGTGAAGCGGCCGGGATGGGGATCAGTGCCTCCAAATCCGAGGCCATGGTCTTGAGCCGGAAAAGGGTAGAGTGCCTTCTCCGGGTCAGGAGGGGTGTCCTGCCCCAAGTGGAGGAGTTTAAGTATCTCGGGATCTTGTTCACGAATGGGGGAAGAAGGGAGCGGGAGATCGACAGGCGGATTGGCGCAGCGTCTGCTGTCAAGCGGGCGCTGTACCGGTCCGTCGTGGTGAAGAGAGAGCTGAGCCAAAAAGCGAAGCTCTCGATTTACCGGTCGATCTACGTTCCCACCCTCATCTATGGTCATGAGCTTTGGGTCATGACCGAAAGAACGAGATCGCGGATACAAGCGGCCGAAATGGGTTTTCTCCGTAGGGTGGCTGGGCTCTCCCTTAGAGATAGGGTGAGAAGGTCAGTCATCCGGGAGGGACTCAGAGTAGAGCCGCTGCTCCTTCACATCGAGAGGAGCCAGTTGAGGGGCATCTGGTCAGGATGCCTCCTGGACGCCTCCCTGGTGAGGTGTTCCGGGCACGTCCCACCGGGAGGAGGCCCCGGGGAAGACCCAGGACACGCTGGAGAGACTATGTCTCTCGGCTGGCCTGGGAACGCCTCGGGATTCCCCCGGAAGAGCTGGAAGAAGTGGCCGGGGAGAGGGAAGTCTGGGCCTCCCTTCTGAAGCTGCTACCCCCGCGACCCGACCTCGGATAAGCGGAGGAAGATGGATGGATGGATGGATGGATGGATGGACACTCTTCTACTATTCTTCAATAAACACTTATATAAAAAAGTATTTTTATACTATATTTAATGGAATCATCCAACAAATATCCTGTATTAAATGTATGTATACTTCTTTGTCTAGATAGCTATTTAGAAATATTTTTGGACCTTTTTTGAATATATTTATGTTTGTACATTGCTACGAGTCATACTATTCCAAAAAGTCACAACTAAAAAAAAATTCTGATGTTTGTTCCTCAGAACTCTGAGATAAAACTCAGAATTCTAAGAAAAATCTGAATTTTGAGGAACAAACATCAGAATTCTGAGATAAAAGTCTGAATTGTGAGAAAAAGAGTCCACATTCCCCCAAACCCTCCAAAAAATTCAGATTAATGGCAACATTCTGAGTAAAAAAGTCAAAATTCTGAGATTAAAGTCAAAATTCAAAGAAAAAAAAATTGAATTCTGACATAAAAGTCAAAAGTCTGAGAAAAAAGTTGGGATTCTGAGATTATGGTCTAATTCTTCCTCAGCTGCTTGTAAAACAATTTTGTCAGATACCCTAAAACTTTGAGCTCAACAGCCTCCCGTACTTACTTCTTGGAGTTTTTCCCAGGCGTCTCAGGAGCGCGCTCAGTCCCGTCTTTTCCTTCGGGGGTGTGGCACACAGAAGCTCGGCCTTCCCCATCAGTGACAGCTCGTCTCCAGCCTGCAGAGTGAAGCTGTAGGACTCGCTGTCCTCACTGAACTCCCCGGAAACCACCTGGAACAGAGCAACACATGGACATGATCAGCCTGAATGGTAGGTGTTAAAAAGTGAGTAACTTAACATTAAATGACCTGCTGTAGACAATCCAGAGTTTACTGCAGGGTTCTATACATTTTCAATCAAATTATTTGTTTATTTTTGACCCATTTAAAGTAAAAAAAACAAACAACATAAATTCACTGAATTGTACTGCAAACATCCATCCATCCATCCATGGATAGACGATAATAAGAGTATTGATATTCTCTCCTCCTTTTTCTACATTAAATCTGAAAATCACACAAATCAAATTCCAAAACCTTTTCCGGTCATTTCCAGCCTGCGTTGGAACCCGGCTCTAAACTCTATAAATCTCAGCAGAACATGGAGTGTGCTACAGGTGAGCCCAACAGGAAGTGAGCGGTTTTCACCTTGACGCTGAAAGTGATTGTCTCCATGACAAAGACCCGGTCAGGGAAGACTCCAGCAACTTCCTCCACACTGGAGAAATACTGGACCGGATCCCGGACGTCGCGGTCCTCATCCAGCAACTTGAACTTCCCTGCAGAGCATCACGAAACAACAAAGTCCAAACGAGTCGGGAAGAAAACAGGAAGAAAGAAGGAAGTACCGGTAATCAGGAAGAAGTCAGGAAGAGAACAGGAAGAAAACAGGAAGTTCAATGGAGGATAAAAAGGAAGTAAAAGGCAGAAAGAGGAAGAGAAAAAGTTTGTTTTTGTGGAAATGTGTACGTCTACCGCATACAAGGAGAATACAAAGACACCTCAATGACCTTTGACCTGGCACCAGACTTTACCCAACTGACAGCCAACAGTGTCGGCATGGCAACCAATAAAGGGGCCCCCATTTTCACGCAGAGCAGAGGCACATCACCATGGAAACGGTCACACATACAACTCTTTCTCTTCCACCGTCGCTTTTCTTTTCTCATCCTCTCGTCTGACTGTAACCTTTATGGATTGGCGTTTGCGCGGCTGATATTTCTGGCCGTCTAGCTAACTTTCTTTGATGGATTCATGGAATGCAACCAACATATCAGTTTGGTTTCAACGAGCCTTAACAGTATCCTTATTTATCACTTCTCTGGGTTGCGTTTAAACAACTACATGCCTTGGAGGAGTCTCCTTTATTCTCACAAAGTGATGGATGTGTGAAGATAAGACCAAAGAGTTTTTCTTTTCTATCTGGGAGGCAGAGCGGCATACCAAACTGTCCCATCCTCTACCAGCACCGCCTTCCTCCTCCTAATTCAAGCTGAACCCCAGGAAAAAGCAGCTTCTCTCCACCAAACAATACAACACTAACCCTAACCCACCGTCAGGGATTTTTCAGCTCTGAAATGTTGAAATTCAAGCATTTTTTGAGCACTTTCAGCGTGTCTGTGGGATTATCTGTTATAAATAGAAAAACATTAACTGCTGAATCTCAGGTTTGCATGTAACAGGATTTTGTTTTAACCATGTTACAGTTGTGAATGTTTGTCAACATTGACTTATTTGTCATTCAAATTAATTTCGCTTATTTTCTCCTGCTCGTGACAGTCGGTGGTTACCATAGCAACCAGTAACTGAAAGTTACTGTCAGTTATAACGTTGACTTGTAGTTTGATCTGTGGATTTTTCAGATCAATTTGAGAAGCAATTTTGATCATATTCCACATTTTATTGTGTGATGTAGCGCGGGGCGCTGGACTTGGTCTCGGGTTAGGTGGTCCTGACTAGTCAGCTGTCCTAACGCCTCTTCCCTGGTTGCATGTCCTCCTCACCCACCTTCTTTCCATCCCCTTTCTGTTGGATTTCTTTCAAAATAAATGTTGGGACAGGAGACAAAATGTTTCCGTCCCTGAAATTATGATGCATGGAATTACAAATCTAAATCTAAACTATGTTACAGAGAGTAAACACAATAAAAACATGCTTTATCTCTGGCATTGTTCATCTGATGTATGAAAATTAAATACAGCAGGTACACTTAATGATATTGTATTAGCGATTAGGTAATGCATTCAGCAAGTACTTTTACTTTTAATACTTAAGTATTTTTAAAAGCCAGTACTTTTTCACTTTTACTCAAGTAAAAATGTTAATGTGGTACTTTTACATTTACTAGAGTACATTTTTGTCTGTGTATTTGTACTGTAAAACAGCTGAAACACTGACTTCTTTTAAATCTCCACTAAAAACCCACCTGTTTAGGATTGTATTTGAAATGTAATCAATTACAAATTTATTGATGGAACTTGACTTAATGCTGTGGTTTGATTATTGATTCTATATTGCATTGTGTTTCTGTGTTTGATATGATGTAAAGCACTTTGAAATGCCTGCTGCTGAAATGTGCTATACAAATAACATTTGATTGATTGATTGATTTTACTTAAGTACATTGTTTGAGTACTTTCTCCACCACTGCTGTCCTTATATCATCTTCCTCGTCAGGAGGAGGATGCAGTCAGCGGGATGAAGAGGGAGACATCCTGCTGTCTAATCCCCCGGGGGAAACCTATATTGCTCTCATCCAAGGCTTATTTAGACTTCCTGTATGAAGTCATCCCTCAGACGTTAGCTCATCGCTGTCGGTTGGCCACTGGTGCCAAAACACCTGCTATAATTAAAAAGATCATAAGTGATCCTTAAACGTAGGTTTACGTAACTTCTTCTTATTGACTCTTTACAACGCCATGGCGCATGTCGGAAGTGAGGGAGAAGAGCGACTGAAATTGTTTCCAAAGTTGTTTTTTCCACTTTATTCATGGCTTCTACTTGTTTGAGTCGAGCTAATTTGTGTGTGACGTGACACACCTGGTTGGGGCTCATAGATGTCGGCGGTATTTACAGAATTTTCAAATAGTTAGCTTAGAAACCAACCCATACCTCCTCCCTCCTGACGTTTTGATCAAATTACCGACTGCCTGAAGCTACATGGCGGTGCAGCATTGTCTCCATGGTTACTGACAGTTAGACCACATACCTTCTGTGTTCTTTTGTAACCATGGAGACAGTGCCGCGTCATCATGTAGCCTAGCATGTAAGGAAAAAACTGGTTAGCATATCTCGTCTTTTATACTTGCCTAGCGCCCACAGTGAGAAGGAACTTAAGGTAGTAAGAAATAAGATAAGATAAGATAAATCTTTATTGTCATTGTCACAAGGACAACGAAATTTAAAAAGTGCCATCAGTCGGTGCATATACCCAAAAACAAAAAATAACTGTCTCACAATTCACACACAACGCCAGAATCAACAAACAACTGGCAGAAAGAAAAAAAAAAAGAAATCTCTGAAAGATTCATTTATTTTAATAAGTTTCGACATCTTTACCAGCGGTGCTAATAGACGTAGAGGTTTCTGTTAGAATGAAAATCTGAGTTGTTTTCTTCTTATCTAATCAATGTTTTTTCTGTCTTTTCTTACAAATAAATAGCAGGAAAGATGCACCAATTATAATTTTTATTTTTTGATTTTTTTTTTTCTAAGAACTTTCTAAGAACATTAGAGAGAAAAACTGTGCTGCAGGTTTTCTGATTTAAGTATTACTTTTGAACCCTTTTCAATGAGAAATTAAAATGAGATTTTCTTCATTTACGAATCAAAGCACATTTCCTTAAAAACTGTCTGATCTTTAATAAACTCAAACTAATGCATCTAAGTTGGTAGATGCATTTAAAGAACAAAGATGGGAGATCTTAAATAAGGGCTACATAATATGAGGAAAATACATATTTCCAATACTATTACTGAATGTCTTTTTACTGTATTACTTTTTTTATCATCACATATTTTTACTATTATCATTGTTATTGTTAAACTTGTCTTTTATATATTGTTTTAACACTAAAAACGTTTTTATTCCTGATTATGCTGTTGCACCTGAATTATCTATTTCTTTTCTTTATTATTCTATTTTATTCTATTTATATAGCTAGCTGAAAGTTATTTAACATTATTTCTGGGAATTCAAAGTCTTAAAAGTCCTTAATATTTGGAGTGTTTTGTTTTGTACTGTGTTCTGAAATGTTTACCACTTCTTTTTTTGGAGAAAAGGTGATAAACTGTCAAAAGGCAATTAAAATGCGTGCATTTAATTTAGTACATTCTAATTAGTTTTGAAGTTGAGGTGTTAGAAACGTAACAGCTAAGTTAGTTTCCAACAATTTTTTTAATGTGACTATGAGACTCAGTGAGCTTTTATGTCTTATCACTAAAAACCTATACTGTCCATGACATACATTTGTCCAAATACTCCTCTGTAAATGCAACATTGCATACACTGAAAAACAATTACAGTTTAATATATCATGCAGATGTAGTTTTGATGCATTTAAAATAGAAATCTTTTTTGACCCGCTGAACATCAGTCACAGACAATAAAATGATAAACTGTCTGATTCTGAGCTCTTATTTAAGCGATTTTAAAGTAAACTTTCTGGTAAATCAACTCCTATTTATTGACAAATACAATTTTTAATAGTAAAAACGTCTTTTTACAGGGTTACTGTGAAATAGTGAATGGTCTGAAGTGACGATGATCTCAGCATCCCCTCCTCCCAAGCAAATATTCATTCTTTCTTCCGAAGCAGAGCCTGAGAGGCGGCAGCAGCGTGAGGTGACATCAGCGCTGCATCAGAGGAGGAAGCAATGGAGATGAGGCATAAAGATCCAGTTACACAGCAAATAATGAGGCTGCAGTGAGAGGGAAGAATGGGCTCCGGTGAGGTCATCTTGACTAGACTCATTCAGCAGGAAGACCGCAAGTCAATGAGCAGGAGGTCACATGGTGGCAGGTTGGAGGCATGAATGAAACGGGAGCAGTAAGAATATTTGCAGTAACTGCTGTACAGTCAAAAGGGACGTTTTAAACAACAGCTTAAAAGTTGCCCATTTGCATTTTTCCTGTCTTGTAAACAAAAATGTAGAAATGAAAAAAGATTAGACTGAAATCTAGATAAAAACTTATGTTTTAAATCTAAAGGTTAAAAAACCTTTTGGTGAAACTTGCCGACTATAATAGGGCTGCAACGATTCCTCAAATGATTGGATTATTAAAATTCCTCGAGGAAAATTGATCTGCCTCGAAGCTTCGTTAAATTTTGTTTTATTATTTAGGGCACCGTGTTCTGGCCGGGTTATTATTTGTGTTAGGCAGCGCTCTCACTTCCGCCTATGAGTTGTTGCTAGCATAACGGCAAACTGTCCGTTTTGTTTATTTTCTTGGGTGGACTAATAAACACTTTGAGTTGACTGACGCGATGCTTGGACTACGAAAGCTTCTTTCCACCTGGAACAGCGTGGTTATGTTTCAAAGCAAATGGTGGTAAAGAGAGAGAGAGCGGGTTCTGATTACTTGATTAATCGGAAAAATGATCGATAGAGTACTCAATTCTTTTACAACAGCCCCAGTCAACAACAAGCTGCAAGAAAAATGAGACGTTGTGTTTCCATTAACCATATAGTTGCGCAAATTGGAATTGAATTTGCTTAACAGAAACACAGCAATTAAAAAAAAACAACAACTTCCGTTCAATAAAAGGTTTTATAGTTTATCGGCTGCATTTCACCAAACTGCAATGAAAACACTTTTTTTCTCTCGTCACATGACCAACAACCGGATGTTACTACTGGACGAAAAGACGAAAAAGACGACAGGAAGTGGTAGAAGGACGATGGAGCCGCATGTTTTTTAATGGCGTGTCATGTCAACAAACTTATTCATGCTTGATTGTAAAAGCATTTATTATTTAATGGAAACTAGACTTTAAATTTATGCATCTTATCTCAAAGTTAACTCAGTCTGTCTTACCTTAACCTATCTTTTAACTATCTTTTATTAAGTAATTTAACTTAGCATAATTTAATTTAAAATGGTTTTAACTTAACTTTTATGTAATGTCAAGAAAACTGGTATGGGGTTTGAAAGTATTATCTGTTTAGTTTCTCTTAACTTTTAAATAAACTTGAGGTTAACCTAACTTACATTCATCTCAACATTTACATTTCTTTTTAAAAATGAACTTAAATGATCTCAAGTTGATTTAAGCTAACATCAGCATCAATTTAACCACATTTAATCCAGACAATAAACACTGAACTTTAGGATATTTTTAACTCTCAGAGCTCAACTGCTGCACATCTGTAGCGTCATTTAAGAGAACAATGACCAGTCCAGCTTTTCAAGATGAGATTTTTCTTGGTATTAAATAAGCAATTAATTAAAACCAGATTTCAACACAAAAACACAACATTAGCTTCCTTTCCTTTGACATTATCCAGCCTGCTTTAAAAGGAACAAACAGAACCCTCTAGAAATAGAACAAGTGGAATATGTTGACCTTTACGGAAAATAAAACGAGTATTTATTTTTACCCCCAGAGAGAATGGGACATTTTATAAACAATGGACAATTGTTAGAATGTGGATAAACTTTTGAGCGACTACTTGGTGATTCCTTTGTCTATGGGCTCCATGGTTATGAGTAACCAAACTGCAGCTGTGCACTGTGTGTGTTTAAGTGTCCATGCTGACCCTGGTACTGCAGTGGGATGTCGATCTTGGGCCCGATGACGTAGTGTCCCTCCTCCAAGCTGTGGGCCGTCACAGTGGTCCACTGACGGCAGGAGTGCAGCAGCACCACGTTGTCCTCCGACAAACCCTCCACGCATTCACCTGAAACGCAGAAAAACACAACGAAAGACGGGATTTATTCAAATATTTCACTTTTATAGTCTCACTTACTAGGAGGCCTGTGATGGAAAATGCTTGAAAACATTTGAAGTTGGTTGAACTTGAAAATGAAAGTCCACCTGCTGAAAATTGTTTTGGTTTTAACTCAGAAATTAAAGTTCATGAAGTTGATTAAACAACAGAGACAAGTTGTCTAAACATTGTTTTTTAGTTCATTATTCTTGAATAGTGAGTTTTAACTTAATGCTGCCATTTAAAACAAATAATTAAAACCCTCACCTGGTCAAAGAGACACATTTTTCTAATATCTCACTCACAATATCAAGTTAAAATAACTATTTATTTTACTTTAAAATAATTTGAATTCTTGTTTCAAATTGCATGAACAAAATAAGAATTTTATTAAACATCACAATGAACTCTGCTGAAGCAGGACATTATCTTCAAGCTTTGCACTGAACTTCATTAAAATAAACTCTTTCCTTATTAACACACCAGAGTCAGATCAATGTAACACACTTCCATCTCAGGATACAAAAACACGCCGCTAAGCATTCTGGGAAATAGTTCCCACTCCTGCCTTTTTCTTCTTTTCTGTTTCTTTAAGTGCAAACCTAAAAACTCTCGTTTATTCAACAATTAATAAAAAGATAACATAACTTACTCCTGTAAGTTTATCTTTCACAAACTCACACAGTTAGGTTCAAAATCTAAAACTTGATCAATTTATTTGACTTAAAGAGCAGCAGATAGTAGACACAACTAAATGTGGCTCAAATGTTTTACAGTGTGACGTCCACACACACACACACACACTCGGGGTTCAGTGTTCATAATTACCACCATCAGTAACGCCTCACCAACTCTCTAGCTGCTACTTATCAGGACCCTGTTATTCAGCTGGCATCCTACTATTAAACAACCCACCTTCCTCCTCCTCCTCTTCCTCTATAACGCCACAACTGGACTGATCTCAGCTGACAGCGCAGTGGTACAGCTCAATCACAGAAACACTACATCTTTTGGGTACAAACTGTAGAACGGAGGCTCAATAATTGTTTTGATTTTATCTAAATGTCTTAGATTAAAACTCTTTATGTACCAAAAATATCCTGATTAAATGTTTTATGATGAAACATGAAACCACTGAGTGTTGATACAGAAACAAAAATATCTTTTTTTCATTTCAGACCTGACAATAAACTATTAAAATGTTTGCATTACAGTCAGATGTGAGGTTTTAATCACTGGTTTTAAAAAAGACCATTTCTATTTTTCCCATCCTGTAAACAAAAATGTCAAAATGAAAAAAGGTTGAACTGAAATCTGGATAAAAACTGGAAATAAAGACTTGTGTTAATTTGTTAAATCTTAAATCTTAGAAACGTTTAACTTTTTTAAACTTTTACCCTCAACTAAGTGTTGAGTAATTTTAAAAACATTTCTTATTTAATGGAAACTAGACTTTAGATTCATGTAACTTATCTTTTAACCCTAACTATACATTAATTTTACTTTCATTTTAACCAATTTTAAAATAACTAATTTAATTTATAAGTTGATCTTCATCAGGTTGTGCAGCCAAAACAAGAAAAGTTGCTTATCTTTACAATCAAATCTGTAACCACGTTTTTTTTAACGTGGTTCATTATTTATCTCCTTCATATTCTGGAAGTTAGATAAACTTTGTAACAACCAAAGTTTATCTAACTTGTGGGATTATAGATGTCTGAGGATTTCCTTTGTGGAGCCAAATGTACTTGGTAGCAGGCAGTCAGTTAGACTTCTAGATAATTTAATATCGTGCAATCTGGAGCATTCATAACGTCGCAGGAAATCCCCCGTCACATTAGCTCCTTACGCACTCACGCAACCGCACTGCACTTTCTGCATGCAAATAATCACCCTGTTGTTTGTTGACTTGAGAAAGTTGTCATGTTGTTGCACATAAATGCCATCTGGCAGTGCAAACAAGGAGGGATCTGTGTGGGGCAACTGCGGCGCAGTTAATAAACACCAACCGGTGCTGCGGCCAAAACAAAACGCGCGTCTCCGGGAGGCGAGGTGCGCATTTTTCCAGGAGCCCGACATGCGCGCCTCTGTCCACGGTGAAAAGTTGGAGCTTTGCCTCGCCGTCGCTCCTCGTTAGTATTCTCCACGTTCGTCGACAGATTACAGCATTTGCATATGAATGGGATTGAGCAGCACTTCAGCAGCACAACAGACACTTTGTGGCTTTCCGGGCCTCCTGGACTGGAACAACTTGGCCGCGACACCCATCGCCCGTTCCCATAGTGAAGACAGCAATTCTGCGGTCACAGTGGAAAATCTTCTGGCAGTGAAGCATGTGACGAATAAACAGTGTGCGCGATCAAAATGTTTGGTTGAAATCCTCCGTGGGCGAGAGAGTGGATTGATCTGGAAGCCCTTGAAGTCTCTGCCCTGTTACAGAGGAATCAAGAGCCACAAGGTGGACAGATTTTCCCAAAACGCAACGGAAATACACCTAAGCTGATTTCAAAATAAGAGTGGAAAGAATTGGTCAATATAAATTAGAGTTGGTAAAGTACTGTAGGTAGTTAATTAATTAACTCGTTGCATTTTATTAAGAAGAACGTGGAATAATCACGTTCATATTGTTCAAATAAATTAATTAGTTCATGTCAAACTTTAGAAAACAATCTAAAGCTTAAGAATGATTTTAAAAAAGTAAAAGAGTTAAAGTATGTGCATACACGGAAAAGTATTTAATGTCTACATTATTTTTATGTAGACAGTAAATATTGGGTTAGGTGGGCGTCTTAATCCACCTTTGAGATGTATTGCATGAAAAAAAATGACAAACAATCAAGGTAGTTTCATGGAAACATCACAACTCTAAAGCATTTTGCACTTTCTGAAACAAGAAATTGATTAAAATTAGATTTTATTGTCTTGAATCTCAATTATTTCTTTTAGACAGAAAGGATAATCTCTTTCAATAAATGTAAATATTTATTGAATAATAATATTAATAATATATCTTTATTAATAGTAAAGTTTGCAGGAGTTTGGCCTAACTTATGGAGAGTATTATTTAGATTATATTATCCATTCCCTTGAATTTCATATACTTTTTTTGGCCTTGAAATTTCTTCCACTGATTTTTAAAAATTATTTGTCTAAAAAACATTTTTTCAGTGGGACAACAGTAGGGATTTGGCCTGAGTTACTGGGAATATTATTGGCCTAATAGATATTTATTTAAATTTATTCAGGCAAAAGACTCATCTCTTTATCTTAGATTGAAAAGATAATTTATTTAAACCATTATTTTAGGAAGCATAATAGTTGTATTTCAAATGAAAAACATTTCTACTCATATCAAAAATATGCTTGTGTTAATTATTATTATTATTATTATTAGGAAGTCATGGTTATTGCTTCCTTGGTTCTCTGATTATCCATCCATCCATCCATCTTCTTCCGCTTATCCGAGGTCGGGTCGCGGGGGTAGCAGCTTCAGAAGGGAGGCCCAGACTTCCCTCTCCCCAGCCACTTCTTCTAGCTCTTCTGGGGGAATCCCGAGGCGTTCCCAGGCCAGCCGAGAGACATAGTCCCTCCAGCGTGTCCTGGGTCTTCCCCGGGGCCTCCTCCCGGTGGGACGTGCCCGGAACACCTCACCAGGGAGGCGTCCAGGAGGCATCCTGACCAGATGCCCAAGCCACCTCAACTGGCTCCTCTCGATGTGAAGGAGCAGCGGCTCTACTCTGAGTCCCTCCCGGATGACTGACCTTCTCACCCTATCTCTAAGGGAGAGCCCAGCCACCCTACGGAGAAAACCCATTTCGGCCGCTTGTATCCATGATCTCGTTCTTTCGGTCATGACCCAAAGCTCATGACCATAGATGAGGGTGGGAACGTAGATCGACCGGTAAATCGAGAGCTTCGCTTTTTGGCTCAGCTCTCTCTTCACCACGACGGACCGGTACAGCGCCCGCTTGACAGCAGACGCTGCGCCAATCCGCCTGTCGATCTCCCGCTCCCTTCTTCCCCCATTCGTGAACAAGATCCCGAGATACTTAAACTCCTCCACTTGGGGCAGGACACCCCCCCTGACCCGGAGAAGGCACTCTACCCTTTTCCGGCTCAAGACCATGGCCTCGGATTTGGAGGCACTGATCCCCATCCCGGCCGCTTCACACTCGGCTGCGAACCGATCCAGCGAGAGCTGCAGATCACGATCTGATGAAGCCAAAAGGACCACATCGTCTGCGAAAAGCAGAGATGAGATCCTGAGGCCACCAAATCGGATCCCCTCAACACCTTGGCTGCGCCTAGAAATTCTGTCCATGAAAGTGATGAACAGAATCGGTGACAAAGGGCAGCCCTGGCGGAGTCCAACTCTCACCGGAAACGAGCCCGACTTACTGCCGGCAATGCGGACCAGACTCTGACACCGGTCATACAGGGACCTGACAGCCCGTATCAAAGGGCCCGGTACCCCATACTCCCGGAGAACCCCCCACAGGGCTCCCCGAGGGACACGGTCGAACGCCTTCTCCAAGTCCACAAAACACATGTAGACTGGTTGGGCGAACTCCCATGCACCCTCCAGGACCCTGCTGAGGGTGTAGAGCTGGTCCAGTGTTCCACGACCAGGACGAAAACCACACTGCTCTTCCTGAATCCGAGGTTCGACTATCCGACGGACCCTCCTCTCCAGGACCCCTGAATAGACCTTGCCAGGGAGGCTTAAGAGTGTGACCCCTCTATAATTGGAGCACACCCTCCGGTCCCCCTTTTTGAACAGGGGGACCACCACCCCAGTCTGCCAATCCAGGGGAACTGCCCCCGATGTCCATGCGATATTGCAGAGTCGCGTCAACCAACACAACCCTACAACATCCAGAGCCTTAAGGAACTCCGGGCGGATCTCATCCACCCCCGGGGCCTTGCCACCGAGGAGCTTTTTAACCACCTCGGCGACCTCGCCCCCAGAGATTGGAGAGCCCAACCCAGAGTCCCCAGGCTCCGCTTCCTCAGTGGAAGGCATGTTGGTGGGATTGAGGAGGTCTTCGAAGTACTCTGCCCACCGGCCCACAACGTCCCGAGTAGAGGTCAGCAGCACACCATCCCCACTATAAACAGTGTTGGTGCTGCACCGCTTCCCCCCCCTGAGACGCCGGATGGCGGACCAGAATCGCCTCGAAGCCGTGCGGAAGTCTTTCTCCATGGCCTCTCCAAACTCCTCCCACACCCGAGTTTTTGCCTCAGCAACCGCCCGAGCCGCATGCCGCTTCGCCCGCCGGTACCCATCAGCTGCTTCCGGAGTCCCACAGGCCAAAAAGGCTCGATAGGACTCCTTCTTCAGCCTGACGGCATCCCTCACCGAAGGTGTCCACTAACGGGTTCGAGGGTTGCCGCCGCGACAGGCACCGACAACCTTGCGGCCACAGCTCCGATCGGCCGCCTCGACAATGGAGGCACGGAACACGGTCCACTCAGACTCCATGTCCCCCACCTCCCCCGGGACGTGTTCGAAGTTTTGCCGGAGATGGGAGTTAAAGCTCCGTCTCACAGGGGATTCCGCCAGACGTTCCCAGCAGACCCTCACAACACGTTTGGGCCTGCCAGGTCTGACCGGCTTTCGCCCCCGCCACCGGAGCCAACTCACCACCAGGTAGTGGTCAGTGGACAGCTCCGCACCTCTCTTCACCCGAGTGTCCAAGACATACGGCCGCAGATCCGATGAAACGATGACAAAGTCGATCATCGAACTGCGGCCTAGGGTGTCCTGGTGCCAAGTGCACATATGGACACCCTTATGCTTGAACATGGTGTTCGTTATGGACAATCCATGGCGAGCACAGAAGTCCAGCAACAGAACACCGCTCGAGTTCAGGTCGGGTGGGCCGTTCCTCCCAACCACGCCCCTCCAGGTCTCACTGTCGTTGCCCACGTGAGCGTTGAAGTCCCCCAGCAGAACAAGGGAGTCCCCAGGAGGAGCACTCTCCAGTACCCCCTCTAAGGACTCCAAAAAGGGTGGGTAATCTGAACTGTCGTTCGGCCCGTAAGCACAAACGACAGTCAGAACCCGTCCCCCCACCCGTAGGCGGAGGGATCCTACCCTCTTGTTCACCGGGGTAAACCCCAACGTACAGGCGCCGAGATGGGGAGCAACAAGTATGCCCACTCCTGCCCGACGTCTCTCTCCCTGGGCAACTCCAGAGTGGAAGTATGTCCAGCCCCTCTCAAGGAGACTGGTTCCAGAACCAGAGCCATGCGTCGAGGTGAGACCGACTATTTCTAGCCGGAACCTCTCGACCTCACGCACTAGCTCCGGCTCCTTCCCCACCAGAGAGGTGACATTCCACGTCCCAAGAGCCAGTTTCTGCAACCGAGGATCGGACCGCCAGGGTCCCCTCCCTTGGCCGCCACCCATCACACAGTGCACCCGACCCCTTTGGCCCCTCCCACGGGTGGTGGGCCCATGGGAGGGGGGGCCCATGTTTCCTCTTCGGGCTGAGCCCGGCCGGGCTCCATGGGTAAAAGCCCGGCCACCAGACGCTCGCCATCGTGCCCCCCCTCCAGGCCTGGCTCCAGAGTGGGGCCCCGGTGACCCGCGTCCGGGCGAGGGAACACCAAGTCCAAGGTTTTCCTTCATCATTGGGGTCTTCGGGCTGCACTTTGTCTGGTCCCTCACCTAGGACCTGTCTGCCTTGGGTGACCCTACCAGGGGCATGAAGCCCCAGACAGCATAGCTCCTAGGATCATTGGGGCACTCAAACCCCTCCACCACGATAAGGTGGCAGCCCATGGAGGAGGTTCTCTGATTATTATAAAGTAAATTGTGCATCAAGTCTTTGTGGAGCAAATCTACCAATGACACTGCATGGCAACCTAACCCACCATGAGGAAGTAATGTTATTTGTTTATCCCATTTTCTCAGCTAAAACACAACATATAACAGCTACATTTATGATTTAATGCTTCATATTAGTCAATGTAAAGACATTTTCTTTTTATATTTGACTCATTTTTCTTAGTACGACAACAAACTAATTTGTAATCTCTTGTGTATCTTTTAAATACTTACATTTCTTTTTGAAAGTTCCTTTAAATCAAGGCTAAACACCTTTATTGTTTCCAGTTGCTTTTGAAGTGAATTGACAAGATTTTATGTTTCTCAATTGGTGACTGCATGCTGTTTTTAAGACTTTTATTTTTTGTTTTTATGATGTAAATCACTTTGATCTGCCTTGTTGCTGACATATGCTATACATATAAACTTAATTGACTTTTTAATTTTTTTCCTAAACTTTCTAAAACAAGTCAGTGCATTTATTTTGAAAATTTTAAGCCGGAAGATGTCATTATCTTTCGGCCGACTTGACATTTTATTAAATTTCTAAATTTCTTCAGTTAAATTTTTACAATTGTTTCATAATACTTCAAAGTTGTACTTATAAAAACTCATACAAATATTTTTTATATATCGATTTAATAACTTTTTATTCCTCGCTTGCTAGCAGCAAAATCACATTTGTGATTATTTATAATCGCCAATTCTACAAACACGCGGCGAAAAGTCGCTGTAAGCTTAAAGTTGGCAAATGGCGAAAACTTTTTAAGCACCCACGGGCGCCGGTTGTGTCTTACCGTGGGCCAAGCGGACCAGAGTGGGCAGGCGGTACTTGCTGACCACCGCGTCCAGCGGCAGCGCCAAGGGGCTCCAAGTGATCTCCGACAGGCTCGCCGACAACTTCTCCATCCTCCCGGGTCATCACGGGGCCGGAGATAACGGCAGCGGTTACGGTAAAGATGGTTACGGTAGCGCTGAAGCGGAGGACGGTGACTGAGGTGGGATAATGGCAAAGAGTTTCGCCATGTTTGAATAATGCAGGAGAGAGAAGAGGAGCGGAGCGGAGCTCGGTGCGCACAGAGAGGAGGGATGGTGGGAGGGAAGGAGGGAGGCAGCGCTTCCCCTCTCCGTCAACCGGTTTCTGCCTGCTGCCGCCCCCACGCATGAAAGTAAGCGTAAAAAAATTAAGTCAAACATTTAACGTGGCCAAACAGAGTTCTGTAACCCTAACTGAGCCTATTTACATACATCTGCAAGCTCTTCTTGGATAAAGTCATGGAGACAATTATATATTTTTAGGTGTTGCTAATTAAACGCTCTTGATTAACCGATTACCAAATGTATGACCAGCAGTTTTCTGCTCTAAAACATACAGGCAGGCGTTATAACACAACGCCAGGATGGAAAGGTAACAGCAATAACCTTAAAGTAATAACGATTGCTGCCTTTCAGTCTGGAGTGGACTAAAAGAAACAAGGACTGAAACGATTAATTGTGTTGAACCAACTGGTAACTGGAGCATACAATCCCAAAACAAGACAATTTGCTCAAGGAACAACTTGCAGAGCAGTAATTAAAACAAAAATGTAGAATATATTTTGCATTTAAGATGAAAAACCTTCCTTTTATTATTATTATTATTAATCCTTTCTTTAATCAGGATAATCTTTCGAGACTCCTTTCATTTACAGGAGACCTGTTACATACATCACAGCAAATAACATAAACACAACCATAACACAATCTACTTAACACGTCTAAAAATCCAAACCATACATTATCTGTGTGAAGATATTCTACCCAGAACTCAAGTGGCACCTGGTTGAAATTCTGCTTAAACACAACTTCTTATTAATGTTGCAGTATGTACATTTTATTTCAAAAAATGTTTTTACATATTTGTTGAAACTGTCACTATGTCTGTCAGTATGGTATTAAACATTTACAGATAATCTATGAAAAATTTCAGGTTCTCTGTGAGAACACAGTGCTACCTTGAAACAACCAATCAGAGCTGGGGGGAGGGTCTTAATAATTTCCCTGCTGGGATGAATAAAGTAATTCTTCTTCTTAGCGTTGTCAATCACAATCTACAGCTAGCATAGCATGTTGTGAATGCTAGGCTAGTTAGCATAGCTACCAATGACAGCAGGTGAACAGTATTACTGTAGCAGTAAGTTGTTTTTTGCTATTTGCACATTTAACAGTATTGACTGACAGCGCTAAGACCCGCCTCTTGGCTCTGATTGGTTGTTTTTGTTTGGAAGTGGTGCATTTCTTCATGGCAGTAGTAGCTCAGGGAAGAGGTGAAGGAGATTGATCGTTTCCCAGATTATTTGTCTCATATTTCACTTTCACAACATGGCGACAGCTTTGATAAATATGGAAAACATTTTTTGTAACAAAAGTTTCATACAAAAAGTGACTTAGCCCCTCTTTTTCATTGGCTATTAGCAACACTTTTGCTGTTAGGTCAGTAAATGTTCAACTGGGTCCAGATCTGTCTCTAAAAATTCAAACATGTCAGGTCAGTTCCACTTTTCCACTTCCAGTCTTCACCCCATTTAACACAAGAGTTGCAGACTTTCCCTGACTTACAATTGGGAGTAAAATTAGACAAAAAGTTGTGTAATGTGTCCACAGATTCAGAAACTTGAAGCTGTAATCACAACAAAATGGCCTGAGGTGGGCTGAGTACCCAAAACGTGTACTGAAGTAAGAGTAGCACTACTTCAACACAATTTCACTCAAGTAAAAAGTAGCCATCCAAGAAATTAATCAAATAAGAGTAAAAAAGTATTCTGTAAAAAGTCTACTCAAGAACTGAGCAACTGATCAAATTATCAACCATTTAATATTTAAAAATCACACAAAGTATAAAGTTAAGTGGAAATTTTGGACAAAAATGTCAAAACAAGCAATAGAAACATTTTTCCAAATTAATTTCTGCCAATAAAAACTTATGAAACTTTAATAAGAACTGCAGATGTGTGTCTGTGTCTGGTGAATGTTTAGTTCAAACATGTTTGTTTTTCATTCAGCTTAGAGTAGAGATACTTCATAATGAAATTACTCAAGTAAAAAATACAGGGTAGTAAAAAAATACTCCTAAAAGTAAATTTTATCAAGTTATTAAGTAAATGTAACGAGTTACTACTCTGCTCTGGTTCTGCTTTCTCCACACTTTTCAGATTTCCTGTTTGCATGCATCAATAATTTCCCCTCAGACCACAAAGTATTATATATTTAATGTCCTGTGGACGGATACATAATTGCACATTTTATCCTCATAATTATTTTTTAAAAAATAAGATAAAATTTTAGATTCTGAGTCACTAACATCTGTTTTACTAGACACTGACTTCACAAGTGAAGTTCAGGAGCTTTTTACTTTGCCATATTAGCAGAAGCATTTATGCATTAATTATGTGTTCAGCAATTATTTCAACATGATGGCATTAATGTTTTCATCAGCTGGTGCAGGCCGTTCATCTGGTTTCCCAGCTCTGAATTTGTGGCCCTGAGCGCAGCGAAAGCTCTCCGTTCTCAGAAGCAAAGTGTACAGGCTGCTGCTCATTGGTTATTGATTTTTGTCAATGAGGCAGTTGTGAAGCTAAATCCATTGTGCTGTAATGCAGAGTAAGGACTTCAGCAGAATTATGTAACCAAGTTAAACGTTTTATCCATCATTAAAGCAGGAAAATTGATTCGAAAGGTCATCTGTGATTTTAGAGGACCATCCTCAAGCAGCATCTAACCTAAAAAATAAAACTGTTTCCTGCAATCACTAACCGCATAAAACATCCACTCAGCACCAAACAGGCAATATGGAGGTTTATTCCCGATTCGATTAGTTAAAATGCAAACCCAAACTGTGATTCATTGACTATAAATAGCTCACTAATTCTCCAAATGTAGCAAACACTAAAACACATAAGTACAAAACTGTTTAAAAGGACCAAAATCAATTTAAATAAAGCGAGCTCTTAACACTTGTAATGTATAAAAGTTACACATTTCCCCTTTTCCCCGTTTTATTATGTGTGAAATCCAGAGTTAGTCCTCTTCACCAATTAAAACAAACTTTCACAAGAAAATAATTTTTAAAAAATGACCAAAGTTGAGGACAATAATTTTATTTGATCCATATTAATGAAATTCAAACATAAAGTTGGACTTTGGGATTGATGAGACAGGTATATCACAGGTGAACAGGATGGTAGGAAGGTCAGTGAGAAGGCTCTGAAAAAGTGACAAAAGATCAGGGTCAATTATTTCCCATTTAATTTATTAGCCAAGAATAATAAATGTGCATATAACCAATAAGTTAATCTAGAAATAAACCAAAAAATTACAGACGTATCAATGGTGACCTATAACAGGGCCCAATAACCTAAATAAAATACTAATTGAAATACACTTACAAAATTCCATCGCTGAAATTAAAAATGTGCAAAAATATTTATGAAAAATGTGAATTAGTCTGTAGTAGTCTTAAAGGCAGACGAGTTTAAGGAGAAATAAAACAACATTGTTACAACAGGCTGAAATTTTTTTATCATTGCTGACAAATAAAATCATTTTAAAGAACCTATAAAATATTAAACTTGATTCTGATGATGGAAAAACAAACTATTGAGGAAAATGTGGGTTAATTGCATCTGATAGCATGATCACAATATTTAAGAATATCAAAATTACACATCCAAAAATAGTACATACACACATTTTAAATATTAAATTCTTATTCAAAACATGGCTATTTAGAGAGCTGGGTAACTTAATGATTAATAAACAGACGTTTTCCAAAGATTCTGTCCAGCACAATATATTGTAAATGTTTTGTTATTGAAATATTACTGTAACTGATGCCAGATCATTTCTATAGTTTTATGCTTTCGGTGCCTGTAATATATTTGGTGACTCCAGCCAAATGTAGCATGAGAAAGTTTAGAAGGTAAAGAAGTGCTGGAGTGTTAAAGTTATTAAAAAACTACTAATAAGTTGTTTCAATGTCTCAACATCAACCAGATATTAACTCGTTGTTGAGATGGAAATAATACAATTAACTTTTATAACAATAGCTGGAAAGACTACTTGCTATGTTGGGTCTACATTTGCTATGAAGCCAAAACTGAATGACAGCAACAAGTTATTATTATTTATCTCAAGCCACATCACTAGTGCAACTTTCACCAAAATTATAGTATGTTCACCCAACTGTTGGTCTTATTTTTTTTTTTTAAGTCTTGTTTAGACACACAGGGAGGTAGAGAAAAGCAGAGAGCACTGGGAGGCAAACTATTATGTCCCAATAAAGATGATTTTAGGGGTTTGGTGTTCTGATGAAATCTCATTTTGTAATTTAAAACAGGAAAATCTTTTTAGTTTAGAATCCATCTGCACAGAGGTAGTGAAAACCGGCTCTCACATATGATCATATTGCTTAAATTTAATTACACATCATAAGTTAAAATATATTAATGAACTTACTGTTCGTCACTGCCGCCTCCTTCTTCCCTAGAATAGAGAAAAATCAAAGACATATTAATCACACTGTTATACATATCAAAAATATTATCCACAGACTGTGAAACACTTACTCTACATATGTGAAAAGCACTATGATAAATTGATTTACAGACTGCTTACATTGAAATAGTCTCAGTTATGTGACACTCCATCCAAATCAACTTTATCTACTTCACACAGCATATCTGTAGTTCATAATATGTCTTGCTCTTCAACTTACCCCCGTAGGAAATTTTATAATAAATGATGGTCATTATGCCAACTCCAATAAATACATCTCTGTACGGCTTAGTGTAGTAAGGGCCCACTTGGGCCCACCATCTCCTAACGGCACCCAGAAGCATCTGTGGGAGAAAACAAACAAACAAAAAACAATAGAATTCACTAAACGTGACTCAAATTTGTAATAAATCTCAACAAAAAAATAAAAACTTGGCTTGCATGCCTCCTAAGTTAGGCTGAGATATTTTATTACTTCGTTTTCTTGGAGAAAATATTTATAAATATTGTTACATTTAACATAAATCCAGCTGATAAACTCGGAGAGCTGCTATGTCGCTTAGAAACGATGGATGAAGGTAAAGTTTGCAAGTTACGTAGAACTCAGGAAGAACCACTGTTTTGGTGCTAACTGAGAAGCTACAAAAATGCTACCAACTCCCATCTTCTTCTTTGTAATTTTAAATGCACCATTAACCGCCTGATTAAAAGTTAGTGATTGATGAGCAAATATGAGACTACTTAATCTCAATTTCATTTGAAAATATCGATTTGCTAATGAATAAACTGCTCTGCCATCACTGGCTAACCCCAGCTTTAGCATTAAGCTAAACTGCTAGATACCGAGAGCTGCAAGAACAGGCCATTCAAACAGGAAATATAGCGACTTATTCGATTAAGATTAATAAATTAAGTCGGCATGTGTTACACGGACATCACCATAATATCTCAGAAATGTAATATCCAAATAAATACTCACATTTCAGTTTGTCGAGCTGCAGTTAGAAGGTCAAACGGCCGCTTTGGCTAAACGTCAAAGTCGAGGGGTAAAGACTTCTTCTCTTTTCAAGCTGTGAGGTGCTGCAGTTCCGTTTTGGTTAGGAGCGCCCCCTAATGGTTAAATAGAACTGATAACTGTCGTGAACTGTTGGCTCCACCTTGTGGATAATTATTAAAACAAAGGATTTAGAGCTAATATTTGGTCACCTATCTTTGATTTAAAAAAATATTGTGACTTTGCCTAATTTAAAAAGTATATATATCATTAAAATGTAGTATTAAAATGTAGTTTTCGAGTAATGTAAAATATTAACACAAAATAAGAGGAGGGTACACAACAGCATCTCAGTGAAGTACAATATGCAAAATTACTTTATTTCAGCATTTCGCTTGAAAAAGTGAAAGTCCCTGAGGCTCATTACACACAGAGTGAAATGTGTCAAGCATTTATTTACTTAACTTTGATTATTATGGACTACAGCTTGTGAAAATACAAAATTCAGTGTCTAAAGAAAAAATAACAACTAATGAAACAAAATGTTTTGTTCCAGTAGCAGATTATTTCACTTATAACTAATACTTTTATTTAGTTTTTTTAAATCAATATTAAGATATTAAGGACTTATTAACTTAAATAAAAGCTCATATTTCTTGCTGAAAGTTACTTGTAAATTAGTTTTGTTTTATTTCAAGTGTTCTAAGATATTTGCTTTAGAAACTAGACCAAAATTACTTGGTAAGATTTTGTGTTTTTGCAGTGTAGAATTGTCATAGCATAAAATGGCTGCATTCAAAATCCCTTTTCATTTTTCACATTGTGATTTTCTGAGAGCAGACGATTGTATTTCCATTAAAAGTAAGTCATAATCAATCAAATAAAGAGTTAAAAAAAACCACCTGAAATATATTCCTATGTATCGAAAGTAGCTCTACCATCAAATATGAGTTTCACTTTTTGAATGAAATTACAGAAATAATGAAGTTTTTCAATGAGAATCTAATTTATTGAGATGACTTTCTGCTAACCACAGCCAATCTGCCCCACAGTAACTGTCCTTTTTCTCGAGTTCATTAACTCACAGTAACTCTGTGTCTTGGACTTGAATGAAACAAATCACTTCTTTTATTCAATTTCTCTTTTTCTCCCATTGCGTTAGCCAAAGCTCCCAGTTTACAGCTGCTGCATGACATACAGACTCTCTACCAGCTCTGCCTGCTCACCGTAGCGGAGGGGTAAATAAAACTCTGGCACAGCGCTCAAGGGTAAATGTGACACTATGTGACAACATAGACATTTAAAGCAACCTTGTGTTTTTAGGTGAAAGGGAATTTAAATAGAGAAGACTTACAAAACATTAATATCTAATTTTTTAATTCTATCTACTGGATTTTCTTAGAAACATTTGTTGTGAATTGGCACTAGATAAATGAACTGAACTGAATTAAATAGAAGCCTGTCAGAAACAATTCACACTGGATTTGCCTTTACATTTTAGAGGAATCTGAATCAATTTCTTATAAATGCTTCAAAGGAAATAGTTTCCCTATTTTCAACTTGTTCATCATTACTGCCTTACTAAAGAAGAAGTTCCCATAAAACGAAGTGATACTTGTTTTTCTTTCAGAGACTGCACTGCAAAACAAAAACTCCTATCAAGCTTTTAGGTCAAATATCTTATTATACTTGAATTAACATAAAACTAACTTACAAGGAACTTTTCAGCAAGATATAGGCGCTTGTTTAAGTCAATTATTCCTTAATATTGATTTAAAAATATTAGTTCCACTGCCAGATTTATTTAAAAAATACTTTTTGTTAATCATTATTATGGAATTTTTTTACTTAAACAAGCTCCTATATCTTGCTGAAAGGTTATTTGTAAGTTAATTTTGTCTTAATTCAAGTAAGATAAGATACTTCCACCAGAAAATACTGGATAAGATTTTGTGTTTTTGCAGTGTGTGGGGCTTCTTGCCCGGGTTATGAAGCTGGTCTGAGAGCGGTGAAGTGATTTGGACCTGCAGCAGAAAAGGTGGGACTTTCCTCTCTGTTCTTTCATGCAGCTCCAATGGGCAGCAGGCATCTTGCTCAGCTATGAGCGCCTAAAGGCCACGGCGCGTCTGAAGGCATTCACCAATGTGTCAGCTGAGGAGGAGAACAGCTGAGCGAACAATCTCCACTCTCAGATGTTATAATATTCTGCCGCGCTCCAGGTATGTTGAAGAGCAGGTCATCTATTTTTGTATGCTCATTTTAACAGAAGCTGGATTTTAGAAACCATTGAGCTCTTTGGTGGAGAGTTTGCATGTGTGTGCTTGTATGAGTGTGTCTGCGGTAAAATCAGGGTGTGTGTGAGCTTTATGCGTTCCTGACATGACCAATCAAGCAGTCGACTCCAAGTCATTCTTTGGAAATGTTCAGCTTTGATTTTGCTGCTGTAATTCTTTTGTTTCCAGAAGTTTGCTGAAGTTCAGACAGCATGGCTTCAGGATCGGAGGGAGACGATGGAGGCATTCCCCTGGACATTGACGATGTCCACATGCTCCTCCAAGGTCAGGCTATTTCTGCTCTGGTGTGGATGTAGATGTGATGTTGTGCCATGTGTGGGTTTTGTTCTGCTCCCACATTGGAAATAAATGATAAAAATTACAACAAAAGATAAAAACGGTCATAAAAAGTCTTGTATCTTCTGCTTTGTGCCAAGAGTCTGCTCTGGTTTTAATTTCTCTTTAGTCTTTTGCTTTCTGTTTGTCATATGATGACATTAACATTTTGTAATTCAGGAAAATACACTGTAATTCCAGAAGTGAAAAAACTCAACTTGCATATTGCACTGCAAAAACATAAAATCTTACCAAGTATTATTTGTCTAGTTTCCAATGTAGATATCTTAGTGCACTTGTCTTGACAAATATTTATTATCTTCTTGCCTTTTTGTTCCACCTCGATGCTTCAGATCATCAAATACATTTTAAAATCAGTCAAATTTCACCAGAGAAAAACAAAATGCGTTTTTTTCTAATACAAATGAAAAATAATATTCAAACCAACCTGACCCTGTGTGAAACTATAATTCATAAAATAACTGATCATTTATCGGATTCTCCATGTCAAGAGGAACCAGCAGCCCAGACACACCCAAATCTTACACTGCAAAAACACAAAAGTATTTTTATCTGGTTTTTAATGCAAATATTTTAATACGCTTGAAATAAGACAAAAACCAACTTAAAAGTAACTTTTCAGCAAGAAATATAAGATTGTTTTAAGTAAACATAATTGTACAAAGAAGAGTGAGTCAAAATTCCCATAAAATGTTAGATTGTTGCCTTTTTCCCCTTAATAAATGAAATAATTATTTGAAAACCGATTTCTATATTTACTCTAGTTATCTTAGTCTGATATAAAAATTTTTTGATGTTCTGAAGCATTTAAGCGTAACAAAAAAGCAAAAAGAGAAGAAATATTCTTCAAGACACAATTTAAGAGTAAAAATGTGTTAATTAAACATAAAAAATATCTTTTTTATTTTACTGTAAATGTTAAATAGAAAATTGCATATAAAATAATACAGTAACAATATGTTATCGCTTAATGTCTCAAAAGTGTAATGCACATTTTTTTTAATGTTTAAAAGTTTGCCTTTAAGTTTTTCTGAACAATTTATTTCTAAAGTGAACTTTTTTAAAATTTGCATACTTAACATTACATCTGTCAAGCAATTAAAAAACATATAAGTATGAAAATAGATTGAAATATTTCTGATACTCAATAAACTGCCCCTAAGACTGAACTGAATGTAGCAGGAAACTCACTTTTGTTTAGTTTTGTCAACACATTTTTCTTTTTGCAGACATTGTTTAAATAAAAGATTAAAGCAGAAAACTGACAATAAGTTGTTTTTTTTATGTGGAAATAAAAACCTCAGTTAAATAAATTACGGCGGTGGAGGAGTCATGATGTGGGCTTAAGCTTATAAAAACACTGTCACAATCTCTTTCTAGAGGATTTCACAAAATAATGGTTTTATTTATAACTGGTTTTAAACTCAGTACAAATAACTGAGTTTAAGACCATCTCATTTATAAAAATTAAAATAAATCAGACGCAGAGTTTAAAGTGAACATGCCTGAGCATGTCTGTCGTTGCTCCCTTTGAAACCTATTTACAGCTTTCGTTTTTACGCAGAGAAACGTATTAAACAAGTGCTGCCTTTCCTATTGTTTGCTCTTCAAACAGGGTGGAGTCGAGCAATTAGCGGTACCTGCCGTGGCAGGCTCCAAAACAAACGGAAAAACTTCAAACTCGATCAGATTCAGCCGCATTTTTATGAAAAACAAGCAAGTTTGTGGACAAAAAGCTCAAGTTTTTCTGAAAAAAAAAGAAAGAAATTGGAGTAATGTAGGAGTCCTTAAACATCTAATGTTAAATTTGAGCTGCAGTGTGTTTCGGTCTGCAGTGTGTGCTTAGTGACTGGGTGTGTGTGTGTGTGTGTGTGTTTGGGTCCGTATCCATGTGTGTCTCCGTCTTGGAGGCGATCCCGTCCTGCAGGCAGATCCTGCTTCTTACATTTACTTTAGTCTAGTGAGGAAGCCAAACGCTCTCCAGCCGCACCAGAGGGAAAGAAGAAGAAGAAACAATTTAAACAGTTTTAAATGGATTATGTTTTATTTTGTGTCATAATTCATGGGCAAAATTAGCTAAAGATTACAAACATGGAGTTTAGAGAGGTCAATTTCTGTGACGTAGGTGAGTGATTGGTGTGCTTGTACCGATATAATCCACATCAACAGTCCAGTTTATCATTTTCAACTTTTAATTTTACTCAGGTTTGAGCATTTTTGTGCCATGAGTGTTGAAATAAGCAACACTCATGATGTCAAGTTTGCAATGAGGCATAACTAGGATGTTTGGTTAAGGATTTTTAGTAGATATTGTTAGTTTTGCAGAACTGGAAATCACAGCACATGAGCGTATCTATCACATGTTGCATCATATTCATACCAGATATCATAAAACATGTGAATAATACTCTATTTACTTCTCTTTTTTAACAGTGGAGCATGAACAGATCCAGAAAAGGACATTTACCAACTGGATAAACGCTCAGCTTGCCAAGGTTTGTTGGAAATCGTGATTATTTTTCTGTGTCAAGATCACAAAAACGTTTTCTAGAGAAATCTGCAGAGTTTGTGTTACATTTGAATCCTAAAGTACATATTGGATCTGCGATCCATTGCTCTTTTCTGCATTTGGATTTAAAAAACAGCCTATTTGTTAATGTGGAGCATGACATCCTGTGTCAGAACAAACCAGTGCATGTCTCCTTGCTGATCCTGATCCGTTGCTAAGCTGAACAAAGCTGCGTTTGGAGCTCGGCTCGCTGACTCACCGGTCAGAGATCAGTGAAGCAACTCGTGCCGACTCCCTTTGGACGGAGACGCCGAGCTGCTGACATGGAACGGGACTATTAATAGAGCTTCTGTGGAGCAGAACAGGATGTAATGTGAGCCCAGACCCTTCATAACTACATGTAACACTGACTGAGCTCATGACCTGCAACCTGCTTAGGTTCAGAAACTGGAAGCTGTTTCTGTCGGCAGCTCAACGCTCAGCGCTGACATCAGACAAAAGACTGAAAGAACCAGGAAATCTTTATGTTTTAGGGTTTTTGTTGGCCTTCACATTGAAAGTTATGCTTTCACTTTCTCTCCTTCCATGGGACAACAAATCAGTTTCTGTTCTCCTGCACTCTAAAAAGAAATTAGTTGAACCAACTTAACTGAACTGCTTCATTAGTTGACAAGTAATTCAATTAAGTTTAACCAACCTAATTTATTAAGTTGAACCAACTCAATAAATTAATTTTGTCCATTAAGTTGGATAAACTAGTTTTTCTGTCATGTAGGACACTAATCGCTTGACCCACATGCAGAACACAAACATGAGATGGAGGAATCAGATAAATAAAATTTATTGATGAACAGATCAACAGAAGTGAAATGTGAATAAGTTCGGGCCCTCACTGGATCCGGGGCGTGAGTGATCTGAGGACTGGAGAGATGACAGGTAAGTGGATTGTAGGAATTATGGGGAAGGTGGAATGGAGCGGGCTTACTGGGAGAGACGAAGGGGATTCGCCAGGGAGGTAAGTCGTAGAGAAGCTGGAGTCCGGGTTCTTGTACAGGAGAGGGGTTCCGATGGCGGGGAATAGCCGAAGGGAGGCACGTCGGAGGGCAGGCAGGTAGTCGGACCGTAGTCGACCGAGGGACGTTTCCACGGGAGGATTCCAAAACAGGTAAAACACTCCGGCGCCGGCGAACTGGCCACCCGCTCCTCTTATGCTGGTGTTGATGAGGCTGATAACGCACAGGTGCGCGGTGACCATCCTCCTCCAGAAACCTCCTTGTGGCTCCCCCTGGTGGACAAAACAACTCTCTCCAAAAACTCCAGCCTCTAACAGTTTCCAATTGAAGCAATTCAATTAAGTCAGTTTTCAGTTTGAAAAACTAAAATAACATGTCAAAAAACATTTAAAATAATTAACATTTTAGTTGTATTTTAAGTACAATGTAAGTGATAATGTCATTTTGAACATTTTAGGTTTTTAGTTTGGAACCACTTAAACCAGGAGTGTCCAAATGTTTGCCAAGTGGGCCAAAATTGCAGACTCCAAAGTCCAAAACCAAACCTAAAATCAAGCAAATACAGTAGTGGAATATTTATTGCAGATCCGAAACTTGAAAGGTATTTTTATGATGATGTATTAGGGCCATTGCAGATATGAAAAAAGGAGTAATTTCTTCCAAAAACTCAGAAATTTTCCAGAAAACTTGTAAATTTTCTAAACAAATTTTTAATAGAAAATTTTTGACATTTGAAATTCAGAAATTTCTATCTTTCTTTTTTTTCAGAAAATTTCTGACATTAATCTAAAAATGTTATTTTTTCTAGCAAATTTTCTTGTTTTTTCTAGAAATTTTCTGAGATTAGTTTTTTTTTGGCTAAAATGTAGTGGGTTAGGGTTAGGGTAATGAAATAAGTTATAAAAATGTAGTAAATTGAGTTGGTCAGACATTGGATATGAAACTGGCGTTGAAATCAATTGTTTCAAGAAAAGTTGAAGTAAAAAGTTTCTTTAAGTTAATTCGACACAAAAAGTAAGTTGTCATCAGTAAACCATTTTTTAAAATGTAGATTAATGTAAATAAATCCATTAGATGAACAACAGCCCACAACATTTTTTAGAGTGTATAGTACCTTACTATGTAGTAGCTTTCACTATTTCCCAGAATGCTTAGCGGCATGTTTTAGTGTGTTACATTGATGTGACTCTTGTGTTTTATTAAAGCAAAGCTTGACGATAATGTTCTGTTCACACTAAATGTTTTGAAATTTAGTGTAGACTAAATTTCAGTTTAGTCCACAGTGTCCAACTGTGTCCAGCTGAATTTAATAAAATTCATTATCAGATCAGAAATTTTGTTCATGCAATTTGAAACAATAGTTTAAATTATTTTAACATAAAATAAGTATTTTAACTTGATATTGTGAGTGAAACAATAGAGAAATGTGTCTCTAACCAGGTGAGGGCAGTTTTTTTTTAACTTGCATATTGTGAAATAATTATTTGGTTTAAATGGCAGCATTAAGTTAAAACTCACAATTCAAAATTAATGAACTTAAAAAACAATGTTTAGATAACTTGTCTCCTGTTGTTAAATCGACTTCATGAAATTTAATTTCTGAGTTAAAACCAAAAGAATTTTCTTTAGTTGCATTTTCCAGGCAGCAGGTGGACTTTCATTTTCAAGTTAAACCACCTTCCAGTGTTTTACAGTGTAAGCTGAAAGTTCACTTCTTACTGGTCCAGCATGTTTTTATTTAACGCTTTCAGAGATCTTCACCTTCCTACGTGTCGGACTTATTTTTGGACCTCAGCGATGGTTCACGGCTTCTGGACCTGTTGGAAGTGATGAGCGGTCAGTCGATGGTGAGGAATGACTCCAAAAGCCTCCAAAATACAACATGAGTTCAGAGCTAATGCTACAAGAAAATGTGCTAAAATGTGCTGAAGCTGCTAATTTGTTTTTCCAGAAAAGACAAAGAGGTCGAGGAGTTTTCCAGCAGAGGGCCAACGTTGAGACGGCTCTGGACTTTCTCAAGAAAAAATCTGTAAGTTTATTAAAATTTTATTTCACAAAAACATTGCAACACAACAATTCAGAGAAGTGACTGAGGGTGTTAGCAGAACACATGTGCAGGGGCGTGTCTAGATTTCTTTTCTGTCTGGGACCTGGCAGCGGATGAACTGTAGAAAGGTGGCACAATGAAATTGTAATTTCTTGTAAATGCACTGCAGTTTTAAAATACAATAAACAGTGGGCCAAAATTGGAATAATTATTTACCCAAACAAAAGCAGAGGTAGACTATATGAGATTTCGTTTCTTCATACTGCTCCTATTAATTCAAAACATTTGTTTATGTCAACATGTAATATGTTAATTTTAAATGGTAAAAGAATGAAATATGTGGAGCTTTTTTAGCATGTGAAATAGATTTGTTCATTATTATGGCTTAGCGTTAGCGCTTCTTAGCTTAGCATAGCTTAACTGGACAAGGTTTCCTGCAAAAAACTGGCTAAGCCCGGTGGTTGGGTGCTAGGTCATGTTTTTGAGTTAAAAAATGTTTAAAGTTGACAGGAAATTTTAAAATACCACTTGATAATTATGTGTCATTGAAAGATTGGAGGATTATTGGAAGATTGGAAGACCTGAACTATAAAATCTTTAAAAATGCAAACATTTTTAAAAAACTTAAATAAATAGCAATGCTTAGCCTGGTGGGGTCACAAGTAAAGTCTGGTGGCCCGCCAGGCTTATGATACTCTGGGAAAAACCCTGCTGTATACAACTCCATTTTTAGCACCGTTATGCTAACTATATTCAACTAATCAACTAAAAGTCATAATTAGTAAACCATTATACACTACAAATTGTAAACAACTGCTTAATTACCCACTTTCCTCCTTTATTAAGAGTTTTTTTTGTGCAGTAGACTGGAGCTGCTTTTTAAAATTATTATTATTAAACATTATAAACATCAACCTACCAAAGAAGTTAAAGTTAACCACTTTGAAGATGTATTTAAAATAAATTTTAAAAAATGCTAATGACATCAAAACGAGCATTTCTGGTATCTACTGACATGGACTGTAGACAAAATGCTAATCTACAGTATGTATGATATGAACAAAGTCAGCCAAACTGATTTCAACCACATAAATTTCAATTTAAGATTAGAAAAAGAAACATTAACCGTCATGCTAAGTAGAATCGTTTTGTGTTCAGATCAAGCTGGTGAACATAAACATCCCAGACATCATAGACGGACGTCCATCCATCATCCTTGGCCTTGTATGGACCATCATCCTCCGCTGTCACGTGAGTATAGCTATATTTTATTGTTTTATGCCATTTATTAATTGGTTTCAAGCCTTTTTTCCAACTCCAACATGTTTCAGATTGAGGAGTTGGCCAGTGCGTTGTCCTTTAGCTCCCGTCATTCCTCCCTGGACTCTATGTCGAGCCTGGACTCCTGGTCCGGCAGCCCGGTCCCGGCCAGTTCGGTCCCTGCTGGGCGGATATCACCTCTGCACAGGCGCTTCCGTGTTTCTGCCAAAAAGGCCCTGCTCATGTGGGTCAGAGACCAATGCAAAAAGTAGGTTTAACACAAACAGACACTTTTATTTTGTTTTGGGTGTTAGTTTCTGTCTCTTTTGCTAGTTTATTCAGCAGGGGAAACAAAATAAGAAGTTTAAATAACTTGAACTATTGTGTCATCAAATACGGACTTTCTAATGCCTCCAGTAATTATATTTGGACAGTTGTAATTCTACATGTTATACTGTGAATTTAAAGGTCAAGGATGCTCTTAAATGGCCGGTTGTGACAGAATGTATTGATAAAACCCATTAACAAACTGTTAAAATATTAATAAAAGCTGTTTTTGCATTCAGTAAGTACTTAAAATGAAGTATTTACTTCATTTTAAGACGGTCGTTCACATTGATCAATCCCTCCAGGATTTTGTTATTGTTTATGTGATTTTTTGCAATCAAAATCAGGGTTTCTCAAATGTATTTTATGAATTTGGCAGTATTTGTTCTTATGTATGACTGTAAATGCACATTTTTATTGCTCATTATATCAATCACAGAGTATAACTTGAAACCAAGTAAGGCTGAAGAAACAGCATTGTAGCAGAACAGAGCCAGCCCAAGGCAATGCAAATTTAGCAGTTGTTTAGGGCCTCCGCACCACCAGGGGGCCCCCAAGAGGACCAAGCTAGAATGATAAAAAAATATATTTTTCAATAAATGGGATTGATTAATGCAATCTAAATGCTAATGCAAAAATTAGTTCCATATTACTGTCATAGTTGGTACATAAATAGTAGATTGATCTCTTTTTGTTATTGTTTGGTGCTACTGTTGGGCAAATACAAATAAACTTTCTATCTTGTTTACTGTAAATTTAGTGTTTATCAGCTGATGTTACTTTCAAATAATTAAAATATTATGGCTTTTCTTTTAGTTTGCTAGTCCTGTAAGGTTAAAATAAGCAGCAATAATAACACCAGTACAATGTAAGCTAATTAAATAATTATGCTAATGATAGCTTAGGAATGACGATGTTCAGATGTTGGTATGGGGGCCCCCGAATGAAAATATCCTTAGGGTCCCAAAAAGGCTTGTACCGGCCCTGTAGAAGAAGTAAGAAATGCTGCCACCTTCAGGAGGGAGTTAAAAATCACTTAAACCCAATGGATTTGGCTACTTTCGCAAAACAAATGTGCAATGAACTCAAAATTATGCATTAGTGCGAGAAAATGTGGGTGCCTGTTGATTTTGGGTGAATTTCCATAATCGCAAAATTGTGAAAAACTGATTTACGGCTGTGACTCTGCGCAGGGTTCACTGCGCTGTCAATGTGAAAGACTTTAAGTCCAGCTGGAGAAGTGGGGAGGCCTTCCTGGCCATCCTCTGCTCGCTCCGACCAGAACTGGTGGATCTTTCACGGGTCCAGACCCGAAGCAACCAGGAGAACCTGGAGGAAGCGTTTCACCTGGCTGAGAGGGAACTCCACATTCCTCGCCTCCTGGAGCCCCAAGGTACGGCTGGATCAATGATGCTTTAATAACACATTAAAAAACTAACTAGACTGCAAAAACACAAAAACCTACCAAGTATTTCTATGTAGTTTCTACTGAAAATGTATGAGTTCACTTGAAATAAGACAAAATTAACTCAAAAGTAACATTTCAGCAACATACAGTATATAGAGGCGTGTTTAAGTTAATAATTTCTTAATATCGATAAGAAATTAACTTATCAATATAAATTAATAAAATAGATTTTATTAATAAATTCAATATTTTATTAGCACAATTGTAAAATTATGTAAAATATTCTAGATAAAACTATGAAATTGCAACGTTTTTTGTAGACATTTTCTAAGCATAATCTCAAAATTTCTAAATTTTTTATCGATGATTTTTGACTTTACAAACTCAGATATTTCAAAGTTGTTGTTTGTTTATTTTTTTTATTCTGATGTCAAGCTAAAAATTTGGGACTTTTCAAAGTTTCTCAAAAATGTCTTAGATTAAGCTCCGTTTTTTGGTGGATGTTTACTCCTTGTTTTCTATCTACAATGGCTGTGGCATGGTGTCATAAATAAGTGCTTTGTAATGACAAAAAGTAATTTATTGTGGTTTAATTTGCCACTGAATTGCAGGGAGCTGGTTAATAGGCAGTTATTACATGGTTTATTTCTGCGATTTAAAGTTAAATGTTTCTAATTTTATATCTTATTGTTTGCATATCCTGTCCCCCATTTCTCCACATTTCAAAAACAATGTTTTAAAGTAACAACGTTACATTAATGATGATGGATTTTTTCAGATGTTGACGTTAAAGATCCGGATGAGAAGTCCATTATGACGTATGTGGCCCAGTTTCTGCAGTACTCCAATGATCTGCCATCGCCTGATGATCATCTGCAGGTAAATATTAAAACCTCTTTCAGTCAGCTTGTCCGCCTTATTGAATTAAAAAAATATATTTTAGATTTGGAGTTTGTACTTTTGCCCTGTTTTATCATTTTACCAATTAAATATCTTGAAATGTCAAGAAATGTCCACTAATCTGATTGGTGTGAGGAGAGAATTTTTATGATTTTCTTTTTGTAGCCAATCAGAACAGATTAAATTAGTTAAATAGTCGCTGTTCTGCATTATTAGTTGATAAATTTTAAGAAAGTTGTCAGTTCTTTCTCTCCGACCTTTCAGCTCATTTTCTCTTCCCTCTGACTCTGTCTTTCTCTGAACTGGTGGTGGTGGTGTAGCTGTTTCCTTTGGAGCAGCCTTCAGTTTTCTACCCTGAGAATTTGCATGCTCACTTCGCTCCAGCAGCTGCTATTTCACCATTACACCCGGTACATCTTTTTCTCTGCATTTGTCTACTCATTTCACATGTTATTTGGATGTATTCTCAAAGAAAACATAAGCAATATTGGGTTTATTTTGTCAGAAAATCTTTGTTATTCAGCTGCATTTGTGATTGTGCAGCAGAAACACTGCAATTCTCATAACTTGAAGTATAAAATTGCAGGTGTCACCAAGCGAGCGAGCGCAGGATGCAACTCGTTGGTTGCAGCAGGCCTGTAAGGAGCTTTCAGAAACATGGACAGCTACAGAGGGATCAAATTATGCAGAAAAATATCAGGTAAGGCAATGCACCAAAACTTCTAGAATGTTTTAATGTTATATTTTATAGTAACTGAGGTTTTTTTCAGGTATACGAGAGCTTCACTGCTTCCTTTGCTGAGCAGAGGAGATCAGTTATGAAGCTCCTTGCAGCAGCAAGACGCCGCTCTGAACTAAATCAAGAACAGCAATCTCTGAGGACAGCGTGGGATCGGCTGGAGGAAGAGGTAAGATAATCTGCTGTGTATATAAAGCTCCTGGTAGCGCCACTACAGCTTCACTTTGCTAATTAAATTAAGTTTTTTGCTTTAGTCTTAGATTTTTGGCGCAAAAAGGGAGAATATTATGTATTTTTCATACATAATGCCATTTTTTATCACAATTAAGCAACTTTGTTACCATCAGCTGTTATAAAAATGCTACATATTAAACATGACTCAAAAGAAATTTGACTTCTTAATTTAAAGTCTTGAAATGGGGCATCTGTCTCTTTAAGAAGCTCCTGCTCTTTCTGACACTCCGCCTTCTGGAAGTTATCACAACAATGTTCCTCCATTAAGCCTTTAAAATCGCTACTACAAGTGACTGGGAATATTATTCCAAACTGAAAAAGTTTGAAAAAAATCTAAATTTTGATTTGGGTGTTTTATTTTGTCATTGGGAAAAACATGCTAAGAAATAATTATTTTTAACGTAATTGTCACCGGTGCAAATATTACTAACAGTATGTCCGTGGAAATAAGTATCCTAACAACTCATTTAAAATAAATGTAACTGAAGCATATATTTTATCAGAGTTTTTATAGTCATGCAGTTAGTGTTGTATAACGTCCTTTTCCCATTCTGACTTTTTCCTCAGAATTCTGAGATTAAAGTCAAAATTCTAATTCTGTGTCAAAATCTAAATAAATAACCAAACATTCTTAGGTGTATGTCGTTGCTGTTACTAGAGGAACATAATCACATAACTGTTCCTTTCTTCTTATAGGATTTGTAAACCTGCACTTTATTCACATTGAAAGTCTGTCGAAAATGTTTTTGTGATGGATTTGAGACTAGACTAGATTTGTTTGATTGTGTATAAACAATGTGATAATTCTGATACTGGGGAAAAATAGTCGGAATTCTAAGAAAAAGTCAGAATTCTGCCACAAATTTTAAAAATCAGAATTTTGAGAAATAAAAATCAGAATTCTAAGATTAAAGTTAAGATTACAAAAAAGTCAGAATTCTGATTAAAAGGTCACAGTTGTTAGAAAGTGTCATAAATGCTGCCAGAATTTGTAAAAAATCAGAATTTTGAGAAAAAAAATCAGAATTCTGAGACTGCAGTTACAATTGTTAGAAAAAAGTCAGAATTCTGGGGAAAAAAAAGTCTGAAATTTGAGATTAAAGTCAAAATTATTATTTTTGTTAGTGGCCCTAATTTATTTCTGTAATTTATTTCTCTATATGTGTTGAGAAAATGTTGTACTGAGTCTGTCCTTGTTCAGCTGTGGCGGTGTGAAGCAGACCTGGAGCGGAGTCTTCCTCCTCCTCTGAACTCGGTCGTGTTGTGGCTGCAGAGAGGGGAGGCGGCGCTGAAAGACGACGGCGAGATGACAAAAGATCATGCAGAGGCTGCCAAACATGCAAGAGCAAAAGAAGACCAACTAAAGGCAGTTTTATTTTAAAGCAGCAGAAACTGATACCAAGCATTCTGGAAAATGTATTAAATTAGCTGATTCTGTGTTTCAGACATTAATCAAGGAGGTGAATCATTATGTGACGCTCACTGACTCGTTCCACAATGTTGATGATTCAGGGAGTATGACAGTGCCTTCAGAAAAGCTGGACGACATAAAAAACCGGTGTGTGAAATAATTTTTAAACTTTCACCAGACGACGTATAGAATCCATTATTAATTTGTTACATTTTCCTAATTTTAAAAAACAGTTTGACTGGCATCCGAGTCACCACAAAATACGAAATAATAAAGTTGGAATACAAGGAATCTCATCACACGGTCCTGGATCTTCTGGGAGTCGTCAAGTCAAAGGTCCAGTCCTGGAGAACTCCGTACGGATCTCAGCAGTCCGTTCAGGTTCTTCTGCTTGACTGGCATGTGAGTTCACATCTGAAAAAGCAACGAGTAACATTCCATCTAATATTTATTATTATTACTACAGCAAATCTCTGTTTCGGAAAACAGGACAGCTTTATTCTCCTGTTTGATGTTTGTCCAGGAAACAGTGGACAGCCAAGGGTTGCTCTTGATTCTGACTGATGCCCTGCAAAGCCTGAAGGGCAAGATGGACGTTTACACCAGCAAAGCTTCTCTAGGTATGAACTAGACATTTACTCAGAGGTGGTTAAATAGCCAACAGTTACAAAAGTGTGTAAATTAGTTACAGGCCAATGTTTTCAAGCCTTTATTTTTGTTAATTATTATGTTGATTTTGCATTTACTGTTAACAAAAAAACATGACCTATTATTCAAGATTCTTATTTTGCACGTTTTTGTACTTCCATTAGCTTCCAAGGCATCTCAAGCGCTTAAAAAAACGCCCACTTGTTTTTTGGTAATAATTTGTTGTTTTTTTTGGCGTTTGGAAAACAAATGGTTTCAAAAACTTCCTATGCCGATACCTAGCAACCCAGGCGGAGCTCCAGCATGTTTGGTCAGCTGGTTTTACTGCTGTATGTGCTGTACAATGGCTGCTGGAAAAGACAAGTGTTTTGTTGTTGGCCTACTATTCAGAAACCACATTCATGTTGATTGTGCAGGAGGCTCCACTTCTGTTTTTCAAAGCTGTGCTATTGTATAATTGCGCATCCTTTTGCAAATGGTACTTTTAGCCTGACAAAACAGCCTCATCAGCATGTTCCATTTTATTTAATATGGCTGTATGTGCATTTCAACATTACCCATTGTCATGAATTCATCGCAGCGTGTTATATTCATCTTTAAGATGTAATGCTTTATTTCCACATACTCTTCATTTCCCAGGTGGAGACTTGCAGAGTGTCACTCGTCAAGTGAAGGAAGCAGAAAGCGAATCAGAGCTGGTCAAACAGATGACAGCAGCCGCTAAAGAAATGATGGAGAGAGTGGCGTTTGCATGGGACGTGTACAACAAGAACCTCACTTCCCTTGAGACATGGCTGGTGCAATCTTCAGCTGCAGAGACACGGGTAAGCTCAGTTAGATTATCCTGGAAATCTGTAATAGGAATAAAAATCCATCAAATTGGCTTTTGGTTCACTTTTCTCTAAACGTTGGCGTTGTAGGATATGAGCGAATGGAGTTCATGTCATGCTGGGTTGAATGAGGCGGGAAACTTCCTAATTGAAATAACAGAAGCTTCAATCAGCTCCAGTTTGGTGGAGCAACTCAGCAAAGTCAACTTGCAGTGGGCCGAACGCATGAAGAAGACTGTGTTTGTAAGTGAGTTTTTGCACAAGGAGTAGTACAAATGATTACACATTACAAATGAGGAATGATATAAATGTTTTTCCTTTCTATAGGAAATACAGTCAGAACCTAAAGTTGGTTCCTCTTCTGTTATGATGTTGAATTCACTAACACAGGAGGCAGGTTTGCTCCTGAGACAGCCTCTGGAGGTAGCTTCAGTCCCTCTGAAGGCTGTCAGACAAAAACTACAGGTGAGCTAAATGTTAGACAAATAAAAGGCAGATTTTTCAAAAAGGATCTGTAATGCTAAATTCACATTTTGTTTGTTTTTACTTCCATTTTGGGTCTCATCTGCTTTTAAAAACAAACCAAGCTCTTAAGAAAAATCACCCAGGTGGTTTTTGGTGTCTGGAAAATGAACTGTTTCAAAAACCTTCCAGATGTAACATCACAAATCAACTGGAACTGTCCCTTTACCTAGCAACCCAGTAAAGCCCTCACTGTTTCCTAGCAACCTCAGGGGAGCTCCAGCATGCTTGGTCAGCTGGTTTTACCGCTGTATGCACTGTACAATGGCTGCTGGAAAAGTGTTTTGTTGTTGACTTACCATCCAGAAACCACTTGCTGCATACTTGCTGGTTGTGCAGGAGGCTCTACAAATGCTTTTCAAAGATGTACGGTTGTATAATTGCTTGCAGCCATCTTCATGTGCAAGCGTAAACAATGAGTTGGTGGGTGTGGCCAATTCAGATTTAAACTAACAAAATGCCCTAAAACAGCTCATTCTGTAAAGAGCTCAAAATATGCAGAACTGACCAGACTAAAAACTTATCTAAGAATGACTTTGTGCAAAAAATGTAAAAACATATTCAGTGTTTAAATATTTATTTCAGGTCTGCTGTATTATTCCTCTCTTTTCTCTCTTTGTCAGTCCATGAGAACAAAGATCGGAGAGGTGGAGGCATCATCCAACATCCCTTCTGCAGACCTTCAAAAGGGCCAAAGAGAAATCCTTCAGCAAACTCTCCTAAAGGTAATGTGCAGAACTCAACCCTTCCTTATAGCTTCCCTTCAGATAAAGTTAATATGATGCAATATCTTGCAAAAGTATTTGTACTCCTCCTATGATTTATTGCACATGTTGTCACCTTACAACCACTTTAAAGTCAGAACTTCAATTCTGTGACAATCAATGTCAAAATCTGAATAAATAACCAAGCATTCTTAGGTGTGTGTATAAGTTTGTTTCAGGCCCAGTAGGTTGACTTCATTACAGACACATTCAGGTTCACCGGACTTATTCTAACGAAAGAGGAAATCAAGTTGGTGGTTAACATCAGTCCAATGGCTTCTGCCTCTAAACGTTAAATAAAATATAATAAATAACCCTAAAACTACAGAGCAATAGCTCCCAATGAGCAGTTAGCACCAGTTAGCCGTTGTAAAATTAAACGTAGCTAAAATGGACAACATTAATAATGATAACAACTAAAACAAATACAATACATTGTAAAATTCCTCTAGTGTTTCATGAGGAAACACTAGAGGAATAAGTTGAAATATTATATTTGAAACTTAAATATTTCAATATTTAAGTTGAAATATTATATTTCAATTTAAGTTGAAATATAATATTTGTAAAGAAAACACAGAGCTGATGCTAATAGGTAGGAAAAGCAATAGAAAAACAGGAGGGGGGGCTGGGCTGTCGGGTACTGGTTGCTATGGTAACCACCAACTGCCAAGTGCTTACTGGAACTTCACACACCAGTAAATGTCAGGACAAACACCTTGAACAAATGAAATTCAAATAATAAGCAAATTTTGATAAACTTCACATCTTTAATATTGTTAAGATAAAACACCATTTGTGTGAATTATGATGCTAGCATATGGAAATGAGACCTCACGGTGGATAAACAACAATTCTGATTCTGTGGAAAAGAAAAAAATTAAATTGTCAAAAAAAGTCTTTTTTTTTTTTACTTAAAAGAGGGCTGATTAGAAATTCACGCCACACTTTAGAATTGTTTTTGCTCCTAAAATTCTTATTTTCGGTTGCAGGTTGACAAAAGGTGAACAGATTTTATTGGTGTGGTCACTAATGCATCGTTCTGTTTTATAAGGAGCTGGACTTTTAATCTCTTACGTCTTCATAGCAGCTTGTTGAGGCAGAAAGGTGCTGTGGGGCTCTGCAGAGAGCAGCGTCCCAACTCGACGGGCGTGTGGCTGAACTCGATCACTGGAGCAGCGAAGCTCTGGACTGTTATGATCAGCTGATGGAAAGGAAACACAGAGGAGGACAGTCTGCTGCCAAAGTTAGTAACCACGAAAACATCTTCTTAAACCGTTTTGGACAGATGTGTGGGTTCTGGATTTGTTTGAAACTATCTACTTTAATGCATCTTTTAGGGGTTGATCTCTCGAGGGCTGCAGCTAGTGCAGCAAGTGGTTGCAGAGTCACAGCATCTGGAAGCTTTTGTTGCAGAACAACAGAAAACTTCTCCTTTGCAGACTTTCAGTACTGCTGACACGCAGGACAGGATTGCAGCCGCAATCTCCCAAAGCCAGGCAAGTTCAGCTCAATAGGGCTGCAACTAACAGTTATGTAATCATTATGGTTTATTGTGTATGTATTTTGGTTATTCTGGTCTTCCTGTGTCGTGTTGTCCACCTTTAATTGTTTCCACATGTCTCTTTTCTAATCTCTCCTATGTGGTTTTTTCTTTTCCATTTTGCATATTTTTCCACTTACCTGCTACCTCCTCTATCCCCCTTCGTGTCTTGGACTTGTAACAGATTAAACAACATTAAGTCATTTTTTACTACTTCACTCTGGGCTTCATCCATCTACCTAAAGAAATCATGACAAATCATTTTAATTATGGATTAATCTATGAATTATTCTGACAATCGGATAAAAAAAGGCATTCTCCAGATTTTTCTTATGCAACATCAGAAATACAGTAAAAGATGCAACCAGATGAAACAAATAATTCAGTTCCAGCAATTTTTTTATTGAAGAAATACATCAGCTTTTCTGCGTGACGTAACGTCAATACGGTGTAGGTATCATGTGTTGATTCATTTCTGGATTAAAGGATTAGTAATTGGATAGCAAAAGGTGTTTAATAGATTTATTTTACAGAATTTGAACCAGGTGAAGCTAAAACTTTACATTTAGGATAGAAAAATCTATGCAAAAATCTTTAAGTGTTTCTTACACACTTTGTCTTAATTACTGCTCTAAATACGCTGTTCTTTCAGCAGCTGGGCTATTTTTTAATCTGTATACTTGATTACTAAATTAGTTGACGATGATTAATCCTTTCAGTGCTACTGAATGAATAAAACTTAATTAGTTACTGCATGTCAGTAATTTGGAATGACATATTTTTTTATTTGTGTAGGAGACACTTGAAAAGTTTAGTTCCTGTGGTTTCAAGCAGCAAGTTGGAGACTTCTGTGAACGGATGCAACAAGTTCAAACTCTCCATCCAGACACTGGATCACACATTCTGGCCAGAACCAAACAGATTGTAGATGTTAAACTGCAAACTCCAGAACTGATTCAGCTTCCTGATCAAGACAGGAAGGGCCATATAAAAATGAAAACAATCCCTCAACCTGTGATGGTTCCAGTCCTGCAGAGTCAAACCGAGAGTCCTGCAGCAGGATCGACAGAGATCAAGTCCAGAACAGCGTCGCAACCAAACACCACACAGGGACCAACACACACACAGCCGCCGCTCATGACCCACAGTGAGGTTCACTGCAAAGCCCAGTCCATGGCCAGGAGCCGACTGGAGAAGGCCAGGCTTCGTCTGCAGGGACGCATCCAGCAAGCCATGAAGTTATTCAGTGGCAAAGAGATGACTGAGTCGCAAATCAAGAAAAAACAGGTTCAAGATCGATCAAATGCAGATTCTTTAATACAGTTCAGATTATATTGTGCCCTATGACTTTTGGTAATTTGTGCTATTATACTTTTTGAAATATTTAAGATTTAATGCAGATTTCAGCTAAATTGAAATACATTGAAATTCTGCAGAATTCCACGAAATTCAGCAAAAACTTTGCACTTTTTGATAGCTCACTACTTCTGCCTACTTCAACTTGTTGCTTATTGCTGTAAATGCTGGAAAAAGCTTATTTGTGTTGTCATATGCAAATTGTACTTGAAACTGGAACAACAGTATGAGGATGTACACTACAAAAATACAAAATCTTACCAAGTATTTAGGTCCAGTCAAAAACAACTTACAAGTAACTCAGCAAGATGTAGGAGTTTGTTTTAAGTCAATAATTCCTTAATGTTGATGAAAAAGTACTTGTTATAAGTGAAATAATCTGCCAGTGAAACAAGTACTTTTTCATCAATATTGACAAACTCCTATATATCTTAAGTTATTTGTACGTTTGTTGTGTCTAATTTTAAGTGTACTGAGATATTTTTACTTGGATCTAGACCAAAAATACTTGGTAATATTTTGTGTTTTTGCAGCGTATTTTTTAAATGTCTGATGTTTTGGTTTGTCAGGCTGTCATTTTTGTTTGTGCACCTGTCCAGCTGTGTGTTTTTCTGTGCAGAAAGCTCTAAACACTCTGCAGCCTGCCATGCTTGATGAGTTCCTGGGTGCAGCTGAAGCTTTCAGGGCCTTCTGTTCGGGGCCTCAGCTCCAGGACTTGTTGCTTCTCTCTGAGTCGGTCCGAAATCAGTGGGAGGTACGGCAGGAACTGGACAGAGTCTATACAAGACTGATTCAAACTACGGATGCAAACAATAATTGACTTACGATTAATTATTTGTTGATTAATGGTTTACTAGATTAAAATTAGTTTTCATTTTAAAATTAATTAGTTTCTATTAGCAGGGACGGCCCAAGGCTCCCTGGGGCCCTGAGTGAAATTTGGTTTTGGGGCCCTCTAGTTCTGCTAACAATGTGGACTGGCTGCAATCAGCAGTCCGATCATTAGATCATTCACACACCTGCTGTAAACTTATTGCATCTCTGGCAGTGCTGTTTACATTATATACATGTATAATATAGGATACATTTATTGGCCAATTGCTTTATCAAGCAGTTGATTTCTGGGCGCCAATTTCCTTTATTTTGGGGGATCGTGACCGGCCGATGCTTCCATGTGAAGCCCATCTTATCCCCTAATCTTATCTTTGTCAGCAAAGGTTTAAAAATCAGTCTCTGTCCTCTTCTGCTCTACAGTGAGAGGTTTGACTGACAGACCGACCCACCAGGTCGGGTCTGAACGTTTACAGTTAACAATATTCACTCCACTGTTGCCAACTCACCGACTTTATTGCTATATTTAGCGACATTTCAAACAAAAAAATTCATATCAGCCAAAATCAAAATGGGCAGGTCAGGTTTTTTTTAAGATCGGTAACCAGGGATTGGTCAGAAAACTGCAATCAGTGCAGTCCAACTTATGATGGAATGCATGCACATGTGGCCTACGTGTATCTGGTGGCTTCTTGGTGCAGAAATGAACGACTAGGAGCTCAATCTGGCATCAGTTGTTTTCTTTAATTCTCCATCTGCATTTCACACATGAGCACCGAGGTAAAGTCAGTCTCTGGCATGAAAGAAACTCCTCGACAGTGGAGAGCCTCATGGCTCTGAGGATTACCCATCATACAGTAACCACAATAAAATCATTGAAAATTACAGTGATCGTATAGTGGATTTGGTTTACATCTAAGGAACAACCAGCGAGTGTCCTTTTTAAAGAAAGTAACACAATTAATTAAAATGCTCTGAAAAATAAAATAAAATGCTGACATTTTATTTACTAGATGCCATTTTTATATTTTAGCTTGTACAAACTTGCATCTTGAAACAATGCAAAAACATTAATTAACAATATCTTTATATAAAACTGCCTTATATTAGCCATCTGCTACAGAGATTTAGTAAAACATACCTGCATTTCACACATGGGCACCGAGGTAAAGTCAGTCTGGCATGAAAGAAACTCCTGCCAGGAGGAGCCAGAATGTTACCGTGTGGGAAATTCCCGCCACACTTTCTCACGAACTAAACATTTCTATAACGCAACAAAAACAATGTAATAGCAAAACTAGCATAACCTGGATTAAACATGTTTCAATAATATGCAAAAACGAAAACCATAAACATATTTTATAAATAATATTTCTTTATCACATCGCAGAGACACGTTACCTCGACAGTGATCCTCATGGCTCTGAGGATTACCCATAATACCCCGCTCTTTCTAGGGTGAATGCAATACCCCGTTTTACCAGCAGATGGTGCATTTTAGCAGGATTTAACCTGAACCATTTTAACTATGTTACACACACATATTCATGACATTCTTTGATTAAATACATTTCTCTTTAGCGTTACTCCGGCAGCTAAAACTTTAATTTATACCAGGTGAGTTTTTCTTCCTTGAGAATGTGGACCGGTACCAGTACCGGGTTGATTCTGAGCCTTCAAATGATTTTAACAGAAGTTTCACATAACTTAGAAGTTGATGTAAAAAATAATGTTTGTTTTAGTCACAAAATGATTTTGCTCAGCAGCAAACAACAAACCCCCAACTGCAGCATAGAGCAGCTCATCGATGTAGCAGCTGTGTAGCCTGACGTAAGAACATTTTGCTAGTATTAAGGAAGAATAATTTATTAAATTAACTTTGGACAAAACGTTTGGCTCTCTCTTCCTTAAACTTCCAGGTCCTCTCAGTGGGCGACTTGCAGCCACAAGGAAACAACAATGCGCGCGTTGACGTCACAGAATCACAGAGTTTAATTCCATACAAAGCAACGCATGAATCAACAACAAAGCTGCAGAGGAACAGAGATATGCATTGTTTACCTTATACAAACAAAGACAGACAAGACAAAGACAGACAAAAAACAAAACAAAGACACGTCTTTGGAGAGAGCCGATGGAAAAAAGCAAAATAGTGGCAGCTCTCTAAATTTTTCTCCTGTACACGAAGTCTTATACTGAAGGTGTGTCTTGTCTCTTTAATATATACAATTAAGGCGTTCCTTTAGTTGACCAACTGGAAGCTACCTTGGACACTCAGAGAAACTTAGAAACTCCCCCTAATTTTACGGCAAAGATCAAAGGCCATTTGCTCTCTGCTAAAACAAAAGAGCCAACAGCTGCGTCCTGACCCCCTGTGGTTCTGCGGTCATTTTGGGTACAGAGGAACCTGAGATAAGATTTCACACCGTCCCAGATGTTGGTTTCTGGCAGGCTTTTGATCCGCTGTGAACAGAACAGGCTTCTCTCCCCCAAGCTCCAGTGATTCTGCCCTGCAGGATATGCTAATTTTATGGCCTCCTGTGCTCCGACAGCACAGCAGGAGTCCCCACTGAGAGATCAGCATTTGGCCCCTGTTGTCTTAATGCTTGGTCATCTGGTTTAGTTTTAAATCCTTAACACAAACCTGTTCAAAATAAAGAAATTTGTTCAAAATAAGAGTGTTGAATATACCTTTTACACATGCCGTAAGATTAACTGTATTAAGCACTAAAAATAATCATTTTTCCTCAACAGTCCCCCTTTTGAGGTCTGAAAAACACAGACCTCACAAAAAATTGATTAAGCGTTCTAATAGAGGAACCAAAAACTATGTAGTATACTAAAAAAAACAACAACAACAAAAAACAAAAAACAAAAGAGTAGCCTAATTATATAACACTAGACAATGTCAAACATTGAGAAGTTTTAATTATTGCTATCAAACGTTATCAAACCCCATGTTTTGAAGCCAAAAATACCTCAGAAATATACAGAGCCAACCATGAGAATCAACTCATTTAAAGTTTAAACTCAGTTTAACACAAACACAAATACCCTAGCATAAATGTTTAGCTGTTGAACTGGACTGTTCAAGCCAATTTTCTATTAGCAGCTTTACAAATCTTTTACATTATTACATTACCAAGGCACATTAAAACAAACCTTTATCTTGGCTTTTTTCTATTCTTCCTCTTTATTTTCTCCCTCCCTGAAGGATAAGTCATTTTTTGAGACATTGTTTTGCTTATTTATGTTCTGACCGGAGCTTTGGACGTTTGGATGCTCATTGCACAGCAGCTCGTTACTGGCGAAGCGTGCGGTACCTCCTGCAGCCACCAGGGGCTCCAAGAGCAATTTATTTTTTCTTCTTACCAATAAAACAATAATTTCTACATACATTATCAAATATATATTATTGTAAAAACAAATTACTTCATAGTGAAATTGTGTGTTTTTGATATTATAATGACATAGAAATTATTACTAAAAAATAAATTAAAAAATCAGCTCCACCAAGCTGGCCGGCCCTGCTTTTAGTAACGTCCACTAAGACGTTATTTTAGTATTGTAGTTCGACCTCCATCCAAAAGAAGGCGCCGCTGGTCATCCTCAGGCGCAGCCGTTGACATAGAAACAAAGATGGCGGAGCGGTCTTTGCTTGTCAAAGAGGAATGATGTAAACAGAGTTCGGTGTGGGATGTAAAATTCACTTTATGCGGTTATTTTTATAATGTAAACACTCGACAAGCTCTTTAGGTTATCACTTTAATAAGGCTAATTCAACCGCGCCGCGGTCAACTTCTCGTTCAAAAGTGAATTATTTACTAGAAAGCGATGATCTGACAACAGAAAAGCAGAGGGGATAAATAAAAAAAATCCTAACATTATGAAATAAAACATGATGCCAATAAGTAAAGGTGATTTTCGAGGGCTGTGGTGAGTAAATGCACTTCAAGGAGCGAAGTTTTAACATTTCTATCTGGAGCAATGATGATAGCACTTTTGTATAACTTTCTGTTAATGAGGGAGTTATGTGTTACACATATTTTAATGTCATTTTTCTACTCAGCAACGTAAGAAGTTCCTGTTTATATTTTAGAAATATGTCTAACTATGTGAGAAGTTGGTATTAATACAGTTGACACAAAATAATGTTTCAATTGAAGGTTTTTCACCATATTATGGAAAAATGTGACCAGAACAGCGGTCCTCTTGATACAAGAGAAAACTCGGGTTTTTAAGTAAATGGGCGTTTTATGAATTAATCGATAGTCAATCGATAAGGTCAATCAACTGTAAATCAACTCATTAATTGATAACTTGCATCTCTAAAACCAATGCTATAATCAAAAGTTAAAAGTTTGGCCTGAAAGCTATAAAAACAGATATGACATCTGTTTGGATGTGCATTGTATGTTTATTTTAATAAGTAAAATTATTATGATTATAATTTAATGCCTTTACTGTTTACATACACTTGAACCGATGTGAATTGAACTAATTAGCATAATAACGACACCCCTAACAGACACCAGTCTCCTTTTTTGTGTCATGTTCAGGATGTGCGCAGAGAAATGGCTGACTTTATTTCCATCCAGGCATCTAAAATCAGAGAAGTAAAGCAGCCATTTACTGCTTGTGACATTTTTACTAATGCTCTGCATGATGCTGCTGACCAGACTGACCACAGTTACTTGCAACAGAACCGTAAGGTACTTACAGGAGTTTAACATTACCACAATACCTGATGATATTTAAAGATGTTTATTAAGAAACGTTTGACTCCCAGGCGGTCTCCCAGGAGGCTGCATCTGTCGAGGAACGCTTTGGATCTCTCGGAGAACTGTGTGAGACTTTGACAGTGGAGAAATCCTCCGGCTCGGCAACAGACCAGCAGACAGAGCCTGGAGGAAAAGTGCAGAAAACTCAAATTAAGAGGTAAAATAATGCACATCTATTTAAGGAAGCAGTATTTGCAGTTTACCCTACATTTAGTGCAAAACTACAACAGTAATTTCTGGATACTCTACCCACTGAGAGTAACTTTTCTATGTTTTCACAACATAAAGCACTTTGAGCTGTCTTGCTTCTGAAATGTGCTATACAAATAAACTTGATTGAAACTTGATTGATTATAGTTTTAACATAAGTTTTATATTGAAAGAAACTGATTTAGAACAATTTTTCTTTTTCTGATTTTGTTATTTTGTAATTATTATTTTGTTATATGAATTATTTTCATTTTGATCGTTAAAATACCAGAACTATACCAAATACCAAAACTATAGTTTTGGTACATCTGACGACGTAAATATGAAATGCTTAAAGTTTTGATCAGTTTCTCAGCACTTGAGTAATTTTTATACCAAACACCTTTTTACTTTTAATTGAGTTATTTCTTGGACGGCTACTTTTTACTTTTACTTGAGTAAAAATATGTTGAAGTAGTGCGAGTAGTACTCCTACTTGAAAATTCATTCTATTGATTAGGGCTGGACAGTAAATCAATAACAATATATATTGTGATAGATACGTAAACAATATCAGTATATAAAAGTATTCATATACAGAATATTCAGTGAACTCAGATTCAAAACTGCACAGCGTTCTGGGTGATGTAGGCAGAGGAAAGGCTTTATCTGTTCAGTGTTTCACAGCCAGCAAAGGTAGGTTGGTGGATTCAACTAACTCACTCATTCTTTGGTTACCTAGCAACAACCTGTTGAGTAACGCACGCAGCAGCAGTTTAAGGTTCCGCTAATCTGCCTCATAACTGCTTAAAAATAAGAAACAATGACATGGAGTGAAAACTGTGGATAAAACAGGAACACCACCAGTTTCGCATTGTTTTAGATATTTAAAACAAAAATCTTATCAATAATTAGCAATTTCAACTGACATAAAATTCTTATGCTGAGATACGTTTTTCAGCCTTCGTGTTCAGCCCTGAATTCAGTTGATTTCAGCCTATTGTGCAAATTTATTTATTTTTATTATCAGCTTGTTATTTTTGTTAGTTGTTCTGTCATTAAGTTTATCATTTATTTTTATCATTGCATTGAAATTATTATCTTTTTTTGCCAAATTCCAACAGATTTTCTTTAGAAAAGTGTTGAATGTTTACCTGTGTAAAAATTGTTCCTTGATGATTTAACTGATGCAAAAGATTTTATTTCCAACTTTTATCTCTCTAATCCCTGCAGTCTCTAAATTTAATGAAATGTCTGTTGGGCTGAGTAGCTGCGGCTGCCTTTGGCCTCCCCCTCATCAGTGTCTCTTATCTCAGCAGGGGACAGCAGCCTGCAGTAAACCCCCTGCTGAGTCCGGCCGACAGGCAGCCAGGCTGCAGTCTCGTGCCGGACCGCGGCCTGGATGGAGCGCAGCAAGACATTTCGCCCTCAGGAAAGGCAGCGCACGCTCAAAGAGCCGACGACGCCCTGCGGCTGCGAGTCTGGGACGTCGCGCCAGGGAACAAGGACCACCTGAGGCAGAACCAAGGAGACGGGCTGGAGAAGAAGCAGAAGCCTTCACTTCGGGCTCAAGAGCAGCTGCTGCGAGCTCATCTGCTGCACATCCCAGGGAGCGGTCAGCAGGCTCAGAGTCATGTACAGGTATGATGAAAAAAATTGTTTTCTTCATGTAATTTAGCTCCAGAGCTTCATTTATTCACATGGTTAAGCGGATGAATACCTGATTTTCCTCACTCTAAGTTTGCAAAGATGAAATGAAAACCCACATCTTTGAATGTATTTTAAAAGATGATTTGTAGTTTTCTCTGCAGAAAGACTTTAAGTAGATTATCACCATAAAGTACAGTCACCTTGCCTGCAATCTTTGTTTGAAGTTTTAACTTGATTGCATTCAGCAGTTAGCATTTGTCCCACAAAGCTATAAAGTTAGACTGATCTTTATTTTAACATTAATGTTCAAAACAGACCCATTATATGTTTGAGATTTTTTTTTCTTGTTTTAAATTTACACATGTAAAAAAATAAAGAAACAAAGTTTTAAATGTTTCACACATGCAATATAACTTATACTTAAAAGTTTAATTTTTTTTATTTTGTAATAACCAAACCTTTTTGGAGATATTTAAAGACATTTTATCCCTAAATGTAAAAGTAAGTGGTATAAATCCAGTTTTGCTCCAAAATTCAATTTAACATAGCTTTAATTTTTTTATTTTTTTTATCTTGTCCTAATGAGGATACTGTATTTAACTCAATGTTTTTATTTTATTGTTTTTACGTTTTTTAACATTTTAAAGTATTTAGCACCTGGCTACCTCTTTTTATATTTATATTTATTGTGTAAAGTTTGATGTTTGGCAAGAAAGCTTACTCTTAATACTGTAACCAAATCTATTGATTGATTAGTTTATATTTTTGTTGCTTCTTTTATTTTTCCTTTACCAATTTATTCCATAAGCTTTTCAAATAATCACAAAATAATATATATTTCCTTTGTAAATGTTTTCCTTCTTTCTGCAAAGAAACATTCCAGCTCAACTTGAATACCAATCATAGTTTCATTGCTGTTTTTAGTTTTCTCTACCGGGTTCAAGTCAAAACTCTGACTTGTTTGCTTTACTTTCAGATTATTCTCAAATCTCCTAGTATGGTTTTATGTCCTCATTGTTAAAATACAAAAATGATAGATTATATGTGCATATTTATCGTTGCCTTTACACCAACCTGCCCAGTCAGAAACACACTCAGCAGTTTCACCGGCCAAGCTTGACCTGTACAGGACACTAATCTTTTTTTAATCGGATAGGCTCACTGCTCCACCTTTTCCTCTGTGCTCTGACGATCTGGTACTACGCAGCTCTCTCATCTTCCAGGCTGTTGTTAGGAGCAACACTGTGGAGAGCAAACAGGAGGCAGAATGGACCGTCATCCCAGAACCAGATGTGCCACCGCAGCTGGAGCGGAACACCAAACAGGACGCAACAGGAAGGTACAGATAAATTCACTGATAAACACAAAACCTTTCCAAGTATTTTAGGTCTAGTTTCTAGTGCAGCTATCTTAGTACTTGAAACAAGACAAAACTAGCTTACATGTAAAATTTCACATATGGGAGCCTGTTTTAAGTCAATAATTCCTTAATATTGATGGAAAGTTCTAGTTCCACTGGCAGTTTGGGCATTTGGACAGTTACAAGTACCTAGGTATACCACAAGCAAATGGCAACCTCGATGAGGTCACAAGGAAAGGAGCCACAGCTAAATACCTCCAACGAATAAGGCGAGTCCTGAGAAGCCAGCTCAATGGCAAGAACAAAATCCGTGCGATAAACAGCTATGCCCTGCCAGTAATCAGATACCCTGCTGGAATAATTAGCTGGCCAAAGGAGGAGATAAAAGCCACGGATATTAAGACTAGAAAACTACTAACAATGCATGGAGGGTTCCATCCCAAATCCAGCACCCTGAGACTGTACACGAGCCGCAAGGAAGGAGGCAGAGGACTAGTGAGTGTGAGAACCACAGTCCAGGACGAAACAACTAAGATCCATAAATACATCAGGGACAAAGCCTCAGCAGACAATGTGCTCAGTGAATGTCTCAGACAACAGGGAACGGAGGTTGAGGTGCCAGAGATACCATCATGGGAGGACAAGCCCCTACATGGGATGTACCACCAGCAAATAACCCAAGTGGCTGATATCAGTAAATCCTACCAATGGCTGGAAAAAGCTGGACTCAAGGACAGCACAGAGGCCCTCATCCTGGCCGCCCAGGAACAGGCCCTAAACACCAGAGCAATAGAGGCCCAGATCTACCACACCAGACAAGACCCAAGGTGTAGGTTGTGCAAGGAGGCCCCTGAGACAGTCCAGCACATAACAGCAGGGTGCAAGATACTGGCAGGGAAAGCGTACATGGAACGACATAACCAAGTTGCAGGCATAGTGTACAGAAACATCTGTGCAGAATATGGACTGGAAACCCCGAGATCAAAGTGGGAAACACCCCCAAAGGTGGCGGAGAACGCCAGAGCTAAGATCCTGTGGGACTTCCAGATCCAGACAGACAAAATGGTAATAGCGAACCAACCAGACATTGTCGTAGTGGATAAACAACAGAGGAAAGCCGTTGTGGTAGATGTAGCAATACCAAGCGACTGCAACATCAGGAAAAAGGAGCAGGAGAAACTAGAGAAATACCAGGGCCTCAGGGAGGAACTGGAGAGGGCCTGGAAGGTGAAGACCACAGTGGTGCCTGTGGTCATCGGGGCCCTCGGGGCAGTCACCCCCAAACTGGACCCAGGGGCGCAACTCCATATTTTTGTGGTGGATGCGAACATATCTTCGGCGCCCCCCCATATATCGAATGATGACTGAGGCCTGCTCTTGCTTTGAAATATCAGGTGTGCAGTCCAGTTCCACTGCAAAGTACTTAGAGGACTTGATCTTGGCAGATATTTTACTCAAAACACACTCTGATATTGAATCTAAAAATTCATTCTGAGTGCACCATGTCAGATATCCAGTGGTTTGTTTGGAGACAGCCTTTCTAAGATGCTCTGCCAGTGTTACATCATATCGTGCTATGAGCTCAAGGATTCCCAGAAAATTTCCATTTTTAGGATTTCCTAACTGAGAATTTTTCCCCCTTAGTGGCAAGTTTCTCTCTGCAAGGAAAAGTATGCAGTCGATAACTCTAGTCAACACACTTCTCCAGTGTGCTTTTTCAGCTGCCATGGTTTTCTGCAGTTCACTATCAATAGTCTTACCTAGGCGTAAGCGAGATGCCATTTCTTTCCACGTCAGATAAGCATTTATGTGAGAACTACTGGTTTCATGGTGCTTCAGTGTTTTTGAAAGACATCGCCAGTTATTATACCCCTCCACAAGGCATGTGTCAAGAACTTTAGCTTCACCAAAAAGCTTACATGCAAAACAATAGACTCTGTTAGTATTTTTAGAATACAGTAACCAATCTCGTTCAACTTTCTCTCCATTAGACAGTAAACGAAAACAGTATGCTTTGGAAAAACACCTCTTATTCTTCTCTGATCTTGGATATGGACCATCAGAAACTTTCTGTGGGCCATTTACAACCATGTACTACCTAAATGTGTCCCCCATTTTGTGTGGTAAAGGCCATTCAGATGGTTCTTCTGAATAAAGCCTTGTCTCGGCTCTCTCCTCCGCAGCTCTGTGCTTCTCTCTCTCTTCATCATCTAGTCCTCTCTGCTCTTCCTCTCCCTCATCTGCACCTTTCTGTTTCTCGTGGTTGACTCACCATGACTGCCTGCACTAATTTCCCCCAAAAAAGAACACAATCAAAGATGGTCATCAGAAACTCAAACCATCATGGTATATAGGTTTTTGTTGCTTTCCTAATGCCTACCTGATCTCATCACTTGTCTCCTCTATCACTGACCTCATGTCTGTCTCCTTCATCCCTTGTCTGTGGTGTTCTCCACTAAGTCATGTGGTCAAAAAAGCATTATTAGTTGTAAAAATTACAGATCTTACCGTTTTTAAAAATAATGTTTAAAAATTTGTGCTTGAGATGGACTAGTTGCTCCCTCACTTCCACCTGCATTAGACCAACCTGTTGCCTTCCCCTGTCTGTCCTGATTCTTCCTCTTTCATCATCTTCTCTTCTTTCTCTCCACCATCACAGCTGAATGACATCAATTTTGTGTTAAATAGGCTTAAAAAATACAGCAGTCAAACTACAATAGAAATTAAACTTTAATTTAAATCATCTCCTTGTTGGATAACAGTTACTGATTGGACATTACATCTGATCTGACTTATCAGATACATCACAACACCACTGTAGTGGTATTGAATAAGACATTTAAACTCAAGTGTCCCCCTGCCAAAAAGGTTGGTAAAATAGGTCACCAACCTTTTTGAGTTTAAGGGCTTTAGTGACTCTGATGACTAATTTGTCTGATACACGCATGAACTTGAACAACTCATCTTTAATTAAAGAATCCATAATATATATGAGTGAAAAAATGCACCCATGAGGGCTAAGTGTTGGACCATAGCTGGGCACTGCCGCCACAGCAGCTTTAGCTTTCCTGTGTTAATATTTCCTGAGTTTTATTTCGGTCATTCTTACTTAGTGCGCGGTTATGTGTCTGTGACATGTTTATGTATCAGATATTCATAGAAATACAAAACAAATCGCGTCCCTTAATGGTTTAATAGGGGAGGCAACTTTTAACAGCCAAATATGGGACGATTCCGTATTAGGCTAGCTGCTAGCTTTAGCTAACTTGATTATTTACAAGCCTCCTGTCCTGCTAATACACTGACGGTACTTACCTACTATCTTTCAACCACATTGAAAGGCTTTTTTTCATCCCGCCAACATCTTTATCCTTCTCCCTTTTCCTTTTTCTGTTTTGCGCCCCGGACAGCTTTTTTTTCTGCCGCTCCATTTTGTCAAGTGCACTACGAGTGGTAGTCTAAAATAAAAAAAATAAAAAAAACGCGCCTGCGTACTCTTAGGGGCGCGTGCACAGCCACCTGCATGGGAGGAGCAGAGGGGCGCCTAATCAGTGCTGTTCCCCTGTTATTGATCATTTCATTCTGTTAATTATAGAAAATGCCAACAGAAAAAAACATTTTTCGAGACGGGGTTTTGGCGCCCCCTCTAGTGCAGCGCCCCTATGCGTTGTGTGATGGATTGAAATGTGGTTATTTCAGAGGCTGGCTAGTCTGATTTGTCTGAAGCAGTGGTCAAATTCAACCAGCAGGGGGAGTCTAGCGCTTGCGCTAGCTATAGTGAAGAGCACCGGAACTTCCTCCTTAGTTAATAATAACCGTTGGAGCAGAAGCACCGTGTCCAGCTCTTTTATTAAAACACTCCCCTTCTTCAGGTATGAGTATATATATATACACACCTGTATATTGTAAATGAGTTTATTGACTTTCAGAAAGCTGTGAGTTCTTTTGGCACTCCGAATGTTAAATTCTGTTGTTAGCTCCGTTGTTAGCGCTGTTGCTAACATACTGCTGTTAAATCGAGTTAATAATAACCGTTGGAGCAGAAGCACCGTGTCCAGCTCTTTTATTAAAACACTCCCCTTCTTCAGGGCATTTACATTTGGAGGCACCGCTCGGATGTTGATGGTGAGGCGCTGGAATCCTACAGCAGAGGAGAACGCCCCATATCAACCATCCCATTATCAAAACCCAGGTAGTGGAGAGTGCAGCTACAACAAGGTGACGCCCAGCCAAGAGGACTTTGTATTCTGAGGTGCAGAAAAGCTACTAGGAAACAACAGTTCTGCGGTAACTGGCAAACACTATTCTTCAGCACACTTTACCACTGACGTAGAAGAAGAAAAATATATATATACATATATGAAAAAAATGGATTCAGAAATGGACAATCTACAGTTTGAGATTAAAGGAGCCCTCTTCCAACTTACCAGTGACCAGCTGAGCGAAATATGTGATTTCCTGGGAATTTCAGGAACAAGCAAAGACAATATTACAGGCAAAAGTCGTAATATTCTTGTTTCAATGATCATCAAGTATATTGAAAGTGACGAACTGAGACAATTAGAGGATGAAGGAATGTCAGCTTTGCTGAGTTTAATGGACATGATAAAATCAGTGCAGACAGTTGTCAAAAACAGCGCAGCAGAAAAAGAAAATGAGGAGGAGGAGAAATTAAGCAGAGAACTGGAACAACTAAAACTCATAGTTCAACAGAAAGAAACTGAAATGAAAACCCTGGCAAACAAAAATACAAAGGACATTAGAACAGCGTTTGCCCAGGCTTCCCCTGCCCATGAAAACAACCTCCCATGGAGAAAAGAATTTAAGATCTCAGGTCAAATTGGCGACCCTGGACAAAAGGATAGGTTAACATTTTCCAGTTTGGCCCGCCAAATAGAAAATGGTCTTAGCAAAGGTTACCCTGAACCAGAGATAGTGGATGCTGTCATTAGGGCAATAGTACCTGGCCTACAACTGCGCAGCTACTTAGAAGGAAAGAGTGACCTGTCCCTTCCCACTCTTAGGAGAATCCTTCGTTCACATTATCAAGAGAGAAGTGCAACTGAGTTATATAAACAACTTACCACAGAAGTGCAGAGCAGCAGAGAGACAGCACAGAATTTTGTGATCAGAGCAATGGACTTGCGCCAAAAAATATTGTTTGCTTCACAAGAGGCTGAGTCTGGCCTTAAGTACGATCCTGCATTAGTGCAAAGCATGTTCATGCACACGGTTCTCACAGGCCTTCAGAGTGATAACATAAAGACTGATCTCCAACCTCACTTGTTGAAATCAAGTACTTCAGATGAGCTGCTCTTAGAGGTTCTCAATACTGCCTCTGCTAATGACAAAGAGAGACAGGATAAGAAGAGAAACACCACACAAAGGTCCACCGGTGTGCACGCAGTTCAGTCTAATGATACAAATAATGAAAGGAGACATGGGGGACACCAAAATGTTGCTGCACTTCCCCCAGATGTGCTGTCTGACCTGAAAGAAATCAAAGCAGATATGGTTTTGCTCAAAGATCTCAAAACTGAAGTTGCACAAATCAGAGAATCCATTTACAACAAAGAAGATAAAACTAAATTACAACCTGATGTGTGTCAAGAAGCAGAATATGGTTTTCCCCACCACAGGGCTTATGCTACTCCACAGCTTGCTCCCTGGAGCACCGAGGGTGCAGCTGCTCATCATCAAAGAGGACCTCTGCAGGAATATCAAGGAACCTATGATCCGAGGTCAATTAGAGGAACTACTCAATTTCAACAGAGATTTGCACCACAAAGATACCCAGTGCCACGCCCCAGACCAAGGTGCCTTGCATGTCAGCAGCAGGGAGAAAATTTCTGCCAGCACTGCTACAGGTGTGGAAGCAGCGAACATTTCCAGGCTGGATGTAGAGGATATCAACGCACGCCCTCCACTGCAAGAGAACACCCTTTAAACGAAGGAAGGTTGCCCCCGAGGGACAGGGAGTAACCATGTGCACCAAAACGTCCCAAAAATGTGCCAATTGTGGAAGAATGGAAGGATCCCAAACGTTTGGACAATGTTCAGTGTGCAAAAGAGTACTTTACTGTTCCAAGGAGTGCCAGGAGAGTCATTGGCCAGAACATAAAGAGTGTAAGCCACCCACAAACACTGAAACAACTGCTGAAAACATACATCTATGCACAACTATGACAGGTAAAAAGAAAAACACACTGTCACAGAAAGACTCTACATTAGTTGACCTTGTTGGGAAGAAGTGTCTTGTTAGCTGCTATCTACAGCAGAAGAAAACACAGGCGCTCTGGGATACTGGTTCGCAGGTTTCTGCAATTGATGAAGCCTGGAAAGCGGAGAACATCCCAGATGCGAAACTTCGAGATATAGCAGAAATTGTTAACTCAGATGATCCCCTACAACTTGAGGCTGCTAATGGCACAGAAATGCCATACATAGGATGGGTAGAAGTAATGTTTAAACTAGCAGCTGGTCTTGAAGGGTTCTATGTTCCAATGCTTGTTATGAGAGGCAGCCATCTTCCCCGTCCCATAATAGGCTTTAATGTTATTGAACGTATTATTATTAACAGACACAAACAAATGAACTATGAAGAGACAGAGGAACTTTTAAAAACAGTGAACATGGCTTTCCCAAAACTAAAAAAAGGAAATGAAAAAGCTTTCATTAAAGCAGTGAGTGTGGAGCGAACAAGTGAGTACCTAGTTAACACAGCATGTCAGAGAATGACTGTACCAAGCCGTAGTACCGTCCAAGTAAAATGCAGAATAAATGTCCGACCTTTCAAAGAGGACACAACTCCAGTGTTTGAGCCAGATGAAAACCCACTGTGGCCAGAGGGACTTCAGTTTTGTGACACACTATTTCGAATACACAGAGGTGCACAGCCCAATGTTATCCTTAGTGTACAAAACCCCACTGATCGTGACATTACACTAACAAAAAGAACAGTTATAGGCACAGCACAGTCAGTTACATCTGTGTATCCATTCAGCCTAAACGACGATTCACATTTGTCTGCTTCTGTAAATCAGATTCAGACCCACCATACCAAAGATGACGCTTCCACAGAACCCTGGGATCCACCGATTGATCTCAGTCACCTGAATGAGACTCAAAGACAGATCGTACGTGAGATGTTAAGGGAGGAGTCAGATTCTTTCTCCCTATCAGATAGTGATATTGGCTGTATAGAGAAACTACAGTTAAAAATTAAACTGAAAGATTCTGAACCGGTTGCTCGTACCTACATGTCTGTTCCTAAACCATTGTACGATGAAATGAAGAACCACCTAACTGATTTGATTGTGCAAGGATGGATTGAGAAATCTCACTCATCCTATGCTTCCCCCATTGTTTGTGTCAGGAAAAAGTGTGGTTCGTTGCGTTTGTGCATCGACTACAGAGAACTAAATCGGAAAACTTACCCTGATCGACAGCCAATCCCCAGAGTTCAGGATATTACGGATGGACTTGGTGGAAACACCATGTTCTCACTGCTTGACCAGGGAAAGGCGTACCACCAGGGGTTCATGGCGAAAGACAGTAAGGAGTTGACAGCTTTTGTCACGCCCTGGGGCTTATATCAGTGGGCTAGGATTCCATTTGGGCTTATGAATGCCCCAGCAGCCTTCCAACGCTGCATGGAAGAGTGCCTAGAAGGGCTGCGTGACAAAATATGTGTACCATATTTAGATGATACACTAGTTTTTAGTAAAACATTTGAAAGTCATGTTAATGATGTTCGAAACGTTTTGCAAAGACTCAGACAACATGGGATAAAACTAAAACCCAGCAAATGTGAGCTGTTTAAGAATGAAGTCCGTTACCTCGGGAGGATTGTATCAGCCGAGGGAAATAAGATAGATCCTTCTGACACTGCAGCTGTCCAGGTTTTAAAAGACAAAGAACCAAAAACAGTCGGTGAGTTGAGGCAAATTTTGGGACTGTTAAGTTACTACCGTCAGTATATCAAAGATTTCTCCCGCATTGCTGCCCCTCTGTATGATCTAACTAAGGGGCCAGTTAAAGATCAGAACCAGTCGTGCTGTAAGGGGAGGAAGTCACAAAACTGCAGGAATGCAAAAGTAGTGCCATCCCACACTCCAATTGAGTGGACAGACAGTCACCAACAAGTTCTTGAGCAACTGATAAATTGTCTGACTCAGCCACCCATATTGGCATTTCCAGATTTTTCTCTCCCATTCGTTCTTCATACAGACGCATCCAGTAAAGGCCTTGGAGCCGTACTGTATCAAAAACAAAACGGAAAATTGCGCGTCATTGCATATGGATCGCGAACACTGTCAACACCAGAAAAAAATTATAATCTTCATTCAGGCAAATTAGAATTTCTTGCTCTTAAATGGGCTATCACAGAGAAATTTCGCGATTATTTATACTATGCCCCCTTTTTCACCGTTTACAGTGACAACAACCCTCTAACTTATGTGTTATCAACTGCAAAGCTGAATGCCACAGGGAGTAGATGGGTTGCAGAGCTCGCCGACTTTAATTTCACAGTTAAATATCGTCCGGGCAAAGAAAACATTGATGCTGATAGCTTGTCTCGGATGCCACTGGATGTAGAGAACTTGATGGCTGAGTGCACAGAGGAGATGTCTTATGATGCTGTAGGAGCGACTGTAATGGCAGTAGAGACACAGTTCGAGCCAAATGCCTCCTGGTCAATGCCTACCTCTATTTGCAGTATGCTAGACACTCAGGGGAACTCTGTTTCATTAGCCCCAGCAGCTATACAACAAGACCAAAAAGATGATTTACTTACTGGGGTGGTGTTGCAGTCCAAATTGTCTGGAGTGAGACCCCCACGACATGAGCTAAACAGGCTTGGGCCACAGGGTCGGTGTTTAGTAAGGGAATGGGATAAATTGGAGTTGGATGAATCTGGGGTGCTTTGGAGAAAGACTGCCCACAGGAAGCAATTGGTTCTTCCAGAACAACACAAAGCAAGGGTCCTAAATGACCTACATGATCAGATGGGCCATCAGGGCACTGATAGGACAGTATCATTGATCAGGGATCGTTTTTTTTGGCCCTACATGCGGCGCGAAATAGAACAGTATGTAATGAGATGTACCTGTCTGAAACAGAAAAGACCTAGCCGTGAGACAAGGGCTCCCCTTGTAAACATAGTCACCACACAGCCCTTTGAACTTGTGTCAGTGGACTTTCTCCATCTAGATAGGTGTAAAGGTGGCTATGAATACATATTAGTGATTGTGGACCATTTCACACGATTCGCACAGGCATACCCTACAACATCAAAATCTGGAAAGACAGTAGCTGACAAAATATTCAATGATTATGCACTAAGATTTGGGTTCCCAGCACGGATCCACCATGACCAAGGTGGCGAGTTTGAAAACCAACTTTTCTCTCAGCTCTCCAAATATTGCAGTATGGCAGGATCAAAGACTTCCCCATACCACCCTCAGGGAAATGGTCAAGTCGAACGCTTTAATCGGACACTGATTCAGATGCTCAAAACCCTCACAGACAGGGACAAGACAAACTGGAAAGACTCTCTGAATAAACTTGTCTTTGCCTACAACTGCACACGCACAGAGGTGACAGGATTCTCACCATTTTATCTGTTATATGGCCGCTCCCCAAAACTACCCATTGACTTGTTGTTCGGCCTACCAGCAGAAACCGGTAACCAGGATCACCATGCTTATGTTGAACAGTGGAAAGAAAGGATGCAGCAGGCGTATGCCATTGCACAAGAAAATGTGCAGAAATCTGCCCAAAGAAACAAAAGAATCTATGATGCAAAAGTAAGGAGCTCAATGTTGTTTCCAGGAGACCGGGTGCCAGTGAGGAATTTGACTCCTCGTGGTGGTCCTGGTAAACTCAGGAATTATTGGGAGGATGTCATACATACCGTTGTTCGCCAAGTGGGAAAAGATGTCCCAGTGTATGAACTAAGACCTGAACATGGGAAAGGAAGATGTAGAACACTTCACAGGAATCACATCTTGCCTTGCGATCACTTACCACTGGAAACTAGGACAAACAGACCTGTAAAGAATAAAAGAAAAGCTACAGCAAAAGAGGACACTAGGGAGGAATGTGAGGAAGAGGACGATGAAGATGATTATTATCCCATGAACTTATTTCATTCATCAATTCAGCCAGCGACATCAGCAAGTGAGGCACCTGTAGCTACACCTGATTCTTCTGAACCAGCACCAATGGAGCGCGCATTGGAAGCTCACCAGCTTGACTTTGATTCTGAACATCAGTCAGGAAACCAGGTGATTCAAACTCAACACTCACCTGATACTGGTGCAGCGACATCCATGACCCCAACTGATCACACTTGTTGCTCTTCTGAATGTGAAATGGACATAAGACCACATCGACCACAAAGACTGCGTCGGCCCCCAAAGACACTAAAATATGATAAAATGGGTTCTCCATCGTGTTACAGTATTGCTGCACTTCCCTCTTATGCAAGACTTCCAACTTGGATGCATCCTGTACAGCTATGCAACAACCAGCACCTTTACTTGTATGGACTGTAAAATGAAATATGTGGACTTTTTCCAAATGTGGCACTTAAGAAGTGATAAGGAAAACAGACTGGTTTTGAGGATGCTTAAGGCACTAGAAGTGAGGACATTATAAACTTGCTTATATGATTTGTAAGAAATACTGTGAACTGACTTATGTGGAAATTTAAAATTTCAATGTTCTTTAGCAGTGTTCGTGAAGCTTTTCTAAGTTTTTCGAGTGACAAAATGTGACTCAAAAAAATTGTATGTTTCATAACTCCAGGTTTGTAAGACTCATTGTAGAACCGCCCTTATAAAAGTATTTCATGATGTTGAGGACAACATCTAACTTTGAGGGGGAGTATGTGATGGATTGAAATGTGGTTATTTCAGAGGCTGGCTAGTCTGATTTGTCTGAAGCAGTGGTCAAATTCAACCAGCAGGGGGAGTCTAGCGCTTGCGCTAGCTATAGTGAAGAGCACCGGAACTTCCTCCTTAGTTAATAATAACCGTTGGAGCAGAAGCACCGTGTCCAGCTCTTTTATTAAAACACTCCCCTTCTTCAGGTATGAGTATATATATATACACACCTGTATATTGTAAATGAGTTTATTGACTTTCAGAAAGCTGTGAGTTCTTTTGGCACTCCGAATGTTAAATTCTGTTGTTAGCTCCGTTGTTAGCGCTGTTGCTAACATACTGCTGTTAAATCGAGTTAATAATAACCGTTGGAGCAGAAGCACCGTGTCCAGCTCTTTTATTAAAACACTCCCCTTCTTCAGGGCATTTACAGTTGCATACCCTGCATACCCACTTTTTGCGCCACTGACTGGACCAATGGCTACAACAGATCCCAGGAACAACATCAGACATCTCAGTCCAGAAATGTGCAGTCCTTGGCACAGCCAAGATACTGCGCAGAACCCTCAAGCTCCCAGGCCTCTGGTAGAGGACCCGAGCTCAGAGGATAAGAACCACCCGCGGTGGGTGAGAAGGGAATTTTTTAAATTTTTTTTATATATATATATATATACTTTTTTGTTCATTTGAAAAGGATACGTTCCTTCTCAAACTTTTCAAAGGAGTATCAAACAGCTGCAGGTAGAAAATTATATAAAATATGTCTACAAGGCCGGTCACAATAACAAATTTTGCTTAACGAGCCAGAAGTTATCGCGATAAAAGATAATATTGTTTTGAGATAATTTTCAAGTAATAAAGTGGTAATGGCATTATAATGCAAAAAAATATTCTCCAAGATCAACAACTTTAAGTTCTAATGAACATTTGACCCAGGAACTGGAAGACATTTTAAATATCCAAAATAAATAAACAAAACGGAAACATAAAAATTAATTATCAAGTTTCTGTAAACAAAAATTGGGCTTAAAAAAAATGAAAAAGCACCAGACTGAAGACTTTTGTCTTCCAGTGTTTGGTAGAAAGAGAACAACAATAAATTATTCAAATAGAAATTATTGAGCTTATTGTAATTTATTATACAGTTAATTGATTTATTGTTTATTGAGACAGACCTAGTGGCTACACTTAACTAAGTTTAGTGGAGTATTAATAATTACATTTCCGTCATTAACACAGTTTACTAAAATAATTGTTTTTTTCTGTGATTCTTGGTATGGCAGAATGGTTCCCCTGAAAAGTACCTCTGATCCGATGGAGTCTGCAGACGATCAGACGACAATAATCACTGGAAAGCTAAACCAGATCATCAGGCAACCTTTGGACGTCTCCTCTCTGGCGTTGGATGAATCCTCACTGTTTTCTGACCTGAAGGTAAACAACGGTTTCCCACCAGTCTGCGTCTGGACTGAAATATGCAAACATGAGCGTTAACCCTTGATGTGTTTCCCAGGAGATGGATGAAACGCTGAAGGATGAGATGAGGAGGCTTTCAGAGGAGGAACGGCGAGGGCCGGGAGCCACATCGCAGATATTCCTGCGCCAGTCACTTCTCCTCGGTAACATTCGTCATCTGGAGCAGCTCAGACAGCAGCTGGACTGCGTTCAATCCGCCGTGGAGACTTTGGATCACTTCCTGGCCACCCTGAGAGACATCAAGGCTGAGAGTCCAACACTGCTGGCAAACCGAGACCCCAACGGGCGTAAAAATGAAACGGAGCTGCAAAAGGAGAGACATTCTTGGCAGGCAACAGTGGAGAGGTTGAAGCCTGCTATGGTGCAGTCCCATATTGTTGACTGTAGCTTAAAGGCAGCAGGGATGACTCTGACCATGGATGGTGCTTCTGTGACATGTCGGGATATGGCGGCTTTTCTGTCCCATCAAATGAGAGCCAAGAGGCGAGAAGAAGAGAAAGAACTAGATATTCTGGAAAAGAACGGCGTCCAAAGCAGCCAGGACATGGAGGAACCGAGATTTGCTCCAATTGTGACAGAAGAAGAGTCAACACAGGAGGTTAAGAAGAGGAAGCAGGAACCAAAAATTCAAATATTGAGATCTGAAGAGGGTTCCTTGCAAAGAAGCCTGAGCAGTCATGCTGGGAAAGCTGGAAACGAGCATAAGGGTTTGGTCCAGAGGAGGTCTGCCTTGTTAGCAGTGCTGAAAGAGACCAAAGCAGCAGCTGAGAGGTTGGAGCTGCTGGAGCCGACGCTGCCGGCCCTGCAGCAGAGGTACGACACTCATCTGGTCCTGATGAGATTCAGCTTAAACTACAAAGCAGCTAAACACAGGCAAATAGCTGCGCTCCCACTACAAATGTTAGCAAAACTTTTTCCATGTCAGAAAACCCACAGTTTATAACTTTTATTAGAAAATGTGTTTTTTACCTACATGTTAAAATTATCATTGTGTCGTGACAATAATCAGTGGAAAATCGAGGTCCTTTGCCTTCTCCCAGTAGAAACCACAAACAGAGCGAGGAGGGTCTTAGCGCTCTCCATCACTCTCACGTATCTGCTGCTCTCCGCTACACACAAAATAGCCTCCCACAAAAGTTAATGCTAGTTAGCATAGCTACCGATGATGGTAGATACATAGTTTTCTGTTGTTCCTCTGCCATTAGCACATTTAGCATCCTATACACGAGGTGACTCACAGCGCAGCACAGACTCGCCTCCTGGCTCTGATTGGTTGGGTTTGACCAGGAGCATTGCATTTCTTCAGATAGCAGTAGCAGCGCAGGGAAGAGCTTGAGTTTTTCTTTTTCCCACAGATTATCTGTCTCATACCTAACTGTCACAACAAAGTGACAGCTTTAACAAATACACAGAAACAGACTTTTTCAAATAAAAATTACTTTTGAAATTCCAATTTGGGTAGTTTTATGGTCAATAGAAACACAGCTAATGTTGCATGGTATAATTCTTGTCTAGTCAAGCATCTGGACAATTCCAGTAACTCAAATCAGCTGCAGGGAACATATTAAGTGAGTAGCTTCTTTAACTTCCTCTGCAGGACGCGGGCTTTGACGGAGCTGGAGAGTTTTCTTGCCGGCCTTGATTCTGAGGTTCAGTACGTTCATGATGCGTCTTCAAAATCAGATTTCCCCAAGGAGAATCAGAGCAGAGAGGTGGAGGATCTCTGGGAGGAGACAAGGAAAGCCACATCAGAAAGGTAAAGTTAAGCTAAATGTGTTTGTCTGTAATGCACAACGACGTGTTAAGAGTAAATGTAGACAGAAAAAAAGGTTTAAAAAAACTCATATTTTGAGATTAATCTCTAGAATAGAATAGAATAGAATAGAATTACTTTATTCATCCCAGCAGGGAAATTATTTCGCAGTTACAGCAGCATAGAGACAAGACACACAACAACCACCACTGAGTAGCAATTGTAGACAAAATAAAAATAAAATATAACCTGCTGTCAATATAAAAAGCAGCTTAGAGCAGTCCTTGCAAGGATTCAAAATGCAGAACAGAATGTATATGTAAATATATGTACAGCAAGTGTGCCACAGTGCAGTTGTGCAAAATTGGACTGATTAGTGCAGAACAATGATTTAGCTTTTATTGTACAGTGAGATGGCATGTGGCAGGAAGGATTTCCTATATCTGTCCCTACGACAGCGGAGCTGGAGCAGCCTATGTGAGAAGGTGCTCCGCTGTCTGTCCACTATGTGGTGGAGAGGCTGCTGTTTATTGTCCATAATAGACAGAACCTTCTTCAGTGAAAAATCTTTCTTCTCTAGAAAAATCATGGAAATTTCAGAGCTTCAGAAGTAAAAAATGTTCAAACTTTGAAACTCAGAAATTTGTAAGTTTTTTTTATGTTTATAAAATTTCTCAGATTAATCTAAAAATGTTTGAGTTTTTTCTAGAAAGTTTTTGACTTTTGGAGCCCAGAAATACCCTTGTTTTTCTGGAATTTATTTTTTGTTTTATCATAAAATCTTTATTATTTTTTTTCTTTTCAGAAAATTGTTGACTTTTCAAACTCAAATTTTCCCATGTTTTATTTTTCTAGAAAATTTTAGATTAATCTAAAAATTTCTAAAAAAATTTTGACTTTTCAAACTATGAGAGATTAAGCTCAAAATTTCCGATTTTTTATTTCCAGAAAGTTTTGGACTTTTCAAACTCAGAAATTTCCATGTTTTTTCTACAGGATTTAAGAGATTAATCTAAAAATTTCTGAGTTTTTTCCATCACATTTTTGACTCTTGGAGCTGTTTTTTTCTAGAATTTATTTTTATTATTTGGTGAAAATTTACTCCTCCTTTTTATTATATTATTATATATATTATTAATGTGTGTTAGTGAAGAGTTTTTGTTTGTGTTCACACCCAGGCTGGAGCAGGCTCAGGCCCTGACAGAACTGCTGAGGAGGTTTCAGATCATGCGAGGTGAGCTGAACGGCACGCTGCAGACGGCTGAGGCAACCATAGGTGAACAAGCCTCCTACGTCAGAAAAGATTTCCTTCAGAGGCTATACGCTAAGGTACAGCAGGATGTTAAATTTATGCTGACATCACCTTGTCTTGTTAAAACCAGAAATTTAGATGCAGTGATGGGTATCGCTAGCTGTAGCTAGTTGTGCTAATTGTAAACATTAGTTCTGCTACCACACTGTATTTTGCAGAAGCTACTGCTAAAGTGCTAACTTTAAATCAGATTACATCTTTCCTTGAAAGACTACAATCTTCTAGCACCAATTTAATTTTGACATATTTTTGATGTTCTTAGACATTAAATATTTTATTTATGTTCACATCTTGTCATCTACTGTCCCTGTGGTTTTTTGTTCCTGCATGTTTCTTGTTGGAAATGGGGGAAATGTGAAGAGAGGAAGCGGAACTGCCCCATTCTCCACCCACTTCAAAATAAGAGCATGAATCTAAACGTTGAATTCTTAACAATCAATAATCCAAACTTCAAAATTAACTTAGGGGAAACTAAGTGCACTAAATGTTTTCAAAGTTAGGAAAATGCTAAATGGAAAATTAGCTTCTCTATTAGCAGGTTAGCAGAAATGTACCCTCCACTGTTAAAATGCATTTATTAAGGTTTCAGACCAACAAATAAATACAAATGAGAGCCAAGAAAATGTAATTTGAGCTTCTTCTAGTTTCTAAATAACCAATTACGGTCAGAAGTTATCTACTTTGTAAATAAAAATCTCCGTGTGTTATCTAATGTCATTATACATAGGACAGCTGTTTTGTGGATAGGTCAGAGGATTGTTAGAGAACATTGTGAACCGAAAGCAACATGGAGTCCAAGGAACACAGCAGACAAGTCAAGGATAAAATGTACTAGTTAATCTCTCATCTGAAAATGTTAAAACTAAACGTACCTACACATGCCCGTCCTCCAATTCTGTTATAACAGGGAAACAACATGGAAATGTTCAAGGTGAAAGAATATTTCTACTTATTACATTAGGTTACTTTAAACTGTAAAGTGTGAGAGATTTGTGATTTTTTTCCATGTGCGGTTTTGAAGGTTGGAGAGACGAAAGCAGAGCTGAATGGTCTGGGAGACGACATAGAGGAGGTCCGCAGCGTCTGCAGACAGCTGCAGTCTCTGCTGCGTCAGGTCCCGGGCTGCAGCGGTTCTCCGTTTGAGAACGAAGCCGATGCGCTGATGGACCGCTGGCTGGATGTAAGTTCAGTTTATCACATCTTAATGCTGCAATTTTAACCAGATAATTATTTCACAATATGCATGAAAAAAAAACTGCCCTCACCTGGTTAAAGAGCCACATTTCTCTATTATTTCACTCACAATATCAAATTAATACAACAACTTATTTTACTTTAGAATAATTTAATTCTTGTTTCAAATTGCATGAACAAAATTTCTCATTTGATAATGAATTTTATTAAACATCACAGTGAATTCTGCTCAGAAACATTTAGTGTGAACAGGACATAAAAATAAGCAAGAGTCAGAGCAATGTAACACACTTCCACCTCAGAATACAAAAACATGCCGCTAAGCATTCTGGGAAATAGTTCCCATTCCTGTCTTTTTCTTCTTTACATTTTTTTTAGTGCTAACCTAAAAACTCTTAGAGGTTTGACTAAATCAGTAAAAAGTGAACACAGCTTACAACTGTAAGTTTATCTTTCACAAACTCACATATTTAGGTTCAAAATCTAAAACTGACTAAATTTATTTGACTTAAAGAGCAGAAGATACAACTAAATGCAACTCAAATGTTTTACAGTTTTTAAAATTCCAGCTATTTTAGGTTATTCTACCTTATTATGACTGCATCTTTACTTTCTCTCTCTGTTTTGCTGCATACTTCCTGTACATGCAGATAAATTCAAGTTAAAAGTTTGATAGTTTACAGTAACGTTTTGTGCTTTACTGTAATAAAATCTCTTTGCTCTCTGCAGCTGTCTGAAAGAACGGATTCCCACCTTGAAAACCTCCATCTTTGCTTGACGTTATGGGACGGAGTGCTGCAGCTGGGGGAGGAGGTGGAGAGCTGGACCAACAGCAGAACCGCGGCGCTTTCTCACGGTCCATCTTTCCAGAGTGAGGACGACATTAAGGCTCTGCAGGTAAAACCGAGTCTCTGCTGGGTTTTAGAACATGAACTCGTGTTGGTTATCATTCCCCAGCTGGTTTTTTGAAGGATATTAACTTCTTTCACTGTGGCTGCAGAATGAGATTATGACCCAGGAGGAGAGTACACGGCGTTTCCACAGAAAAGCTGCAGAGATTCAGTCGCTGCTTCAGAGTGCAGAGCCCCCGCTGGAGCTGCAGGTACACCAACGATGCTTTGCTTTCAGTTAGTTTGGTTCTGAAGGTTCAAATTTCCTTCAGACTTTCTGGTTGATATTTTGTATGACACTTATTAACAAATTTAGGCCCCTCAAGATCTGCAAGCTGAATATATTTGGTAAAATTTTAAACACTAGAATATATTTCTCTTCAAATTAATCATTAATCAGAAACAAAGTTGCTATGTAGGATCTTATGAAAGCCTTTTTCTGTTTTTAAGGTTGTAGAGACCCAGATGAGGAAGAAAATAGAGCAACTGAAGGAGCTCTTTTTGGAAAGTGAGGAGGTGTATAAGCAGACGGTGGCCACAACGGGACAAATTACTGAAAGGATGGCAGAGTCTCTCAGCTCCCTCCAGAAGATTCAATACTCCCTCTGCAGTTTTTCTGGTCCAGACGTTGCAACAGTCCTGGCGAAACTTAAGGTAACTGCTTAAATGATGCTGTTTTGTAGCGTTATCAATTATCAAAATTAAAATTATTTTGCACATTTTTTTCCTTTTAATTGGGTTTCAGCTGCTTCTAAAAAACAGACCAAGTGCTTAAAAATAAACACCAACCCGGTTTTTCGGCAATAAGTTAATGGTTTTTTTTTTGTGTTTGGGAAATCAGCTGTTTTAAAAACATTTGAAATGTAACAACAAAAGAATCGACAGGAACTGCCCCTGACCTAGCAACCCCAGTGAAGCCCAGCCCGTCACCTAGCAACCCCAGTGAAGCCCAGCCCGTCACCTAGCAACCCCAGTGAAGCCCAGTCCGTCACCTAGCAACCCCCAGTGAAGCCCAGCCCGTCACCTAGCAACCCCCAGTGAAGCCCAGCCCGTCAACTAGCAACCCCAGTGAAGCCCAGCCTGTCACCTAGCAACCCGAGAATCCCAGCCCGTCACCTAGCAACCTGAGAATCCCAGCCCGTTACCTAGCAACCCGAGAATCCCAGCCCGTCACCTAGCAACCCGAGAATCCCAGCCCGTCACCTAGCAACCCAAGCTGAGCCAAACATGCTGAGCCCTAGCATGTTTGGTCAACTGGTTTTACCGCTGTGTGCGCTGTACAATGTCTGCTGAAAAAAAACAGTAATTAAGTTTATAATTATGTTTTAACTTGTTAAACAAAAACTCCTTCACAAATTTGTTCGTTTTTCGGTATCCAGCGTCCTCCGTTTGGTCACAAGTTGCTTATTTATGGTGGAATTTGTGTTAAAAAATATGAGATCACTATTTAATTTCTTATTTTCTTTCTCAAGGAAGTTTTAACAGGAGATTCATGTTAAGCTTTGCTCAAACTTGCTATTTCAGTGTTTTTAAAATGCTCATTTATAACAGTAACATCTTCCTCTACACCACATGTGTCAAACTCGAGGCCCGTGGGCCAAATCCGGCCCGCTGTAGCTTTTTCTGTGGTCCTCTAGATTCTAGACTAAACACAAAGTGAGCTTAAATATTATGTTATCAATCAAATCAATGCAGTTTTTATCTGTTTACTGCCAAATTATATCAATCAGTCCCTCCAGTTTCTTGAGAATTATTGTGGAAATTCACACAAAATGAACACATCTCTGCACTTTTTTGGGCTAATACATAATTGGGAGTTTATTGCAGATTTTTCTCAAAAATTGTCAGAAATTTTTTTGCATGTACTAAACAGCTGCCTCAGCTCTAATTGATGTCAGATTATAGTCCATAACCTGTACAGCGAGTTATAAAAAGTCACATTTACCGTCATAAATAAGCTCATATGTTTCCAAATTAGTACCGCACACACTTAGATTTTTATTGGAAATATTACAAAAAAATCCCGAAATCCTGGAGGGACTGAAAAGATGCTCAATATTATATTTTAATTTTAAGGACTTATTGATATTTTAACAGTGTGTGAACAGGTTTTATCAATACATTCTGGCACAACCGGCTCTTTAAGAGCATTCATGATCTGGATTTGGCCCAAAATGAATTTGACACCGCTGGTCTACAGGAATTATGTCGGCGGCTCCACACTGAAGATGAACGAGCGCAGAGTTTACTGGAGGATGTGCAGGTTCTGGCCTCCATCGCCGGCCCTGACAGCCTCCAGAGTCTGTCTGTCAGAGGGATTGAGCTGGAGGAGAAGCTCAGAAACACACATCTGCTTTTCTCCGAGGTGGAGGAACAGACCGAGAGGAATGTCCACCACCTGGACAGGTAACCTCACATTGTCATTCAGATCACGTTCTGTAGTAATTTAAATGGTTTTGTTTAGTTCTTCTCAATGAATTAGCATGTATACATGTGTCGGGACAATCTCACATTAAAACAAAGCTGTAACATTGATATTATGTTGATTTTATCTGAATTTGTTCAGTTAATTTAGTTATTGATTTATCGTATAGAAAATTGACACATTCTGCATATTTTTATTCAAGCCTTAAAAATGCATTAAAAGATAGAAATAAACAAATACTTTAAAAAAAAAAGAGAGAATAACATTTTATTGCCTAAAATGCAACTACATAGCATCCATTCAGTGAATGCTTAGACTTAGACTTAGACTTGTACTTTATTGATCCTTTGGGAAGACTCCCTCAGGAAATTGAAGTTACCAGCAGCTCCCAGGCAAAAAACAAAGATAACACACAGTAAGTAAAGTGCAAAAGAATACAAAATACAAATTAAATACTGAGGTACACACCAAATGTGAGTAACCAAAACCTTAAATTATGCAAGAAAAACCTTAAATTATGCAAGAAACAAGGAATAAGAATATAGAATATAAGAATATAAGTAAATATAAATACAACACAAAAAAAAATATATATATAAGAATTTGGCGGATAGATTGACCAGTGATATCGTATTGCCCCCCCCCCCTGTGAGGAATTGTACAGTCTGACGGCATGGGGGACAAAAGAGTTCTTAAATCTATTGGTCCGGCACTTGGGAAGCAGCAGTCTGTCACTGAACCGGCTCCTCTGGCTGCTGATGACGGCGTGTAGAGGGTGGCTGCTATCGTTCATGATGTCCAGCAGTTTGTTCAGTGTCCTCGCCTCTGCCACCGTCACCAGAGAGTCCAGCTTCATGCCGACCACAGAGCCGGCACGCCTGGTCAGTTTGTCCAGTCTGGACGTGTCCTTCTTGGATATGCTGCCTCCCCAGCACACCATTTGTAGCAAAGAATGCATCTGCAAAAAATACTTCTAACATCAACATATGAAAAACTTTGACTTTTCTGCTTGACTCGGCATTACTACAGCGTTGAACTGGTCTGTTGATTATTTTTTGAATTAACCGATTAAAAACCCCAAAAGCAAAACATACTTAGTTTGAACCAGGAGAAGCTAAATTAGGGGTAGAACATATTTAGAGACAAACGTTTTTTTTATATTAAATATAAAATGTATGTTGTTCATTAATCATTAATTGAGTCTGTCTACTCCAATTAATGATTAAACAATTACTAAATTACTTGACGACGATTTCAATAATTGCTTAATCATGATTAACCCAATTTTGAAGTTTAGATTCAAACCTTTTACTCACAGGCTGTGGAAATAAGAGTCAGGCAGGAAAACGGGTTAAACTGGAGATAAAACCAGAGCTGCGGCAAGTTTAGCTTGTTTTAATTTAGCAGTAGGTCCTGCTCCATGTTGGGAAAATTATTATCTAAGTTCATTTAAATTATGACTTTATCTGAAAGGTTATGTTTTCATATTATTATTATTCTTTTGTGTTTTTACTAGGCTCCTTTTCTTTCTATGGTACATTATTAACTGTTCTTTGGATGTTTGTTTGGAGGTAGGAAACGTTTACACACCCTTCCTGTTTTATCAGAGATACAGGAAACAATGCCATGTCAATAGTCACAGGCAGACTTAAAGAAATGTGTAACAGACTGTTTAGAGCTACAATGTTCATGTGATTAGGTCATACTCTGTTTCAATAAAAGACAGTTGAGGACTGAGAGCCGGCGAAGTTGATCCCAGACAGTGTCTGGCTTCTCTTCCCTCTTCTGAAGAAGAGTAACTTGTGTTTTTGGTCGATTTCTTGCAGGTTGAGAACCAAAATAGACCCAACACTCTATGTGGGAAAGTTTCTCTCATTGTAATCTTTAATCTATTGTATACTGTGCAGTTTGTGCATTAAAGCCTGTGGCCTTTGCAGGCTCCAAACGGAGAAAGAGCAACTGGAGAAGTGGCTTTGTGCAGGTGAGGAAGATGCACTGAAGACGAAGAATCTGAGTTTTCTGCAAGAAGAAGCACTTCAGCAAAGGTAAACTGCTAAAAAAAATTTAATAATGAGTTATTGCAGCAGAGTAAGTAAAGTGTGTTTGTTTGTTTTCTTTAAATACACCATATAACTGACAGAACTGCAGTCCGCTGCAGAACTTTTATAAAAATGACAAAAGCATTATTTATTTAACATGTTTTATTTAAACAAATATGGCCTTTGGATCAAATTTGTACCACCTTAAATACATATTTACTGTATATGTTTGCTTTACTACATACCCTGTTTTTTATTTTACTCTTTATAGTAAATATGTAGGTAAGGTAATTTTATTTATGTAGCAGATTTTAAGCAACAAGGCAGTTCAAAGTGCTTTACATGAAATAGAAGGAAATACAAAAAAACAAGAGACAAAAAGGTAAAAGTACAATCCTACATTTTGGTTCCTCATGTTTAAGAAGAATAAGAGTAAATAGTCCATAATTTCTAAACTGTTAGGGGTTTCTCTGGATTCTTGATCTGATCAAATATTTGTTTTAGACGACCAAATATGTTCACAGTGTTTGGAAAACCTGGACTTCCATTAAACATTAAGCTATGTTTTGTTGATAAATTATTATTAATCTATGAATAGATTTTGTTTGTCTCATGTTTTTTATTCACTGTAAAGAACATCCAGCTTGACAAAGCTTCACCATTTTTCTCATTAATCATATAAACCAGCGGTGTCAAACTCATTTTGGTTTTGGGCCAAATCCAGATCACCAATGCTCTTGATTATGCCAGAATGTATTGATAACACTTGTTCACTAACTGTAAAAATATCCATAAATCCTTAAAATAAAATAATATGGACCATCTTTTCAGTCCCTCCAGGATTTTACAATTGTTTTGTGATTTTTTGCAATAAAAATCAAAGTGTTTGTGGTACTAATTTGGAAATATTTCTGCTTATTTATGACGTAAATGCGACTTTTTATTACTCGCTGTAAAGATCATGGAATATAATCTGACGTCAATCAGCTGTTTAATACAAGTAAGAAATACAAAAAATTTTTTGTCAAACTTTTGACAATTTTTGAGAAAAATATGCAATGAATTCCCAGTTTTTAGCTCAATTTGTTGATTTTGCGTGAATTTCCACGATAATTCTCAAGAAACTGGAGGAACTTATTGATATATTTTTCCATTAAACAGAGAAAAACGACATTGATTTGACTGATAACATAATATTTAAGCACATTTAATGTTTAGCTTACAACTTAGAGGGCCACACAGCAAGCTATGGTGGGCCGAATTTGGCCCATGCGCCTCGAGTTTGACACATGTGATATAAGAGTCTAACTGACTTGTTTGTAGTTAATAATTAGTTTTTTCTGTGTTTTGCAGAGGGAGGACAGAGCGCATTGCTGAGCTCGTATCGTCTTTTAGAAGCAGTAACCTGCAGCAGTGTGTGCTGCTGCAGCAGAGCTGCGATCTGCTGCAGCGATGTCACAACTTCTGCACAAACCTGGGAGGCGTTTCAGAGGAGGCGACGCCCATGCCGAGTAACGATTCAGAAGCATTTCAGGGTTTGGTTGAATCCATTCAGTCATGGTTTGATGGTCTGAGACAGAGTGACGGTGGAGAAATTGAAACTTCAGCAGAGCAAAGACTTTGTCATGCTCAGGTAGGAACATAATTCATATTCTAAACAAA